>NC_056741.1:541650128-541845128 GCF_019279795.1 Protopterus annectens
TAGTGTGGTACATCAACAAGCAGGGTGGAACCAGGTCCTACCCCTATGTCGAGAAGCACTCAGACTTTGGCAGTGGGTGATATCTTCTCAACGGTTTCTGGTAGCAATGCATATCCCCGGGAAGTCCAATGTCATAGCGGACAGGCTGAGCAGAGCCATTCTCATGCCCCACGAGTGGTCTCTCAACCAGCTAGTAGTGGAAATAATTTTCAGGAAGGTGGGGTCAGCCTTGCTGCAATCTTTTTGCAACCCCTCAAAACAGCAAGTGCCAAGACTTCTTCACCCTCTTCCCTCTCCCAGGTCTTCCACTCAGAGACGCTCTAGTCCACGATTGGCCGGGTCTTCTGTATGCTTTTCCCCTTTACCTTAATTACTCAGTTAATCCAGAAAGCAACTGCTTTGAGATCCAGAATGATCCTTGTTGCCCCTTACTGGCCTCGACAAATTTGGTTTCCGTTCCTGCAACGTCATCTACTAGATCAGCCCTGGCATCTGGACCCAGCGACAGATCTTCTGACACATCACTCGGGCGGGCTGCATCAATCTCTTCAATCTCTCAACCTTACAGCTTGGTTGCTCCACTTCCAACCCTTGCCAGACTTCTCTCAATCTCTCATTCAGTTCGTGACATCATCCTCGCTTCACACAAGTCTACTACCAGAAAGACTTATGCTAGCAAATGGAAGTGTTTCTCTGTTTGGGCAGTGGAGAAACAAGTTGACCCTTTTACAGCTCCTGTCCATACAGTTTTAGAGTTTTTGGCAGAACTTTTTCAAATGGGTTCTTCTTCAGCCACCATCAGAGTTCAGCTGGCAGCTATTGCAAATTTTCATGTTGGATTGTCAGAGACCAGCATTATGTCACACAAACTTTGTAAAGCCTTTCTAAAAGGAACCCTCTTACTTAGGCCCCGGTAAATGATCCTCCCCACCATGGGACCTAAATTTGGTGCTGTTGTCTTTAATTCTCCCTCCCTTTGAGCCTGCGGCTTCCTGTTCAAGTAAAGTTGTTCTCTTGGAAAACTCTATTCTTAGTAGCCATCACTTCAGCGAGAAGGGGTATCGGAACTTCGAGCCCTTTGTGTTCTCGCCTCCTTACCTTGTTTTTCACAAAGATAGAGTGTCACTTAGGACTAATCCGCCCTTTTACTCAAAGTACTCTCTGAAAAAATCTGAATCAGACCATCGATCTTCCTGTCTTCTTCCCACTTTATACCAATAGGTCTGAATGGAAGCTACATTGTCTGGACGTTCACCGTCAATTACGCTTCTACCTGGATAGAACCAAGCAGACGAGGAAATCAGAACAGCTCTTCTTGTCTTACGGGAAGGGAAGCAAGGCCTGCCAGTTTCCAAAGTAACCTTGTCCAGGTGGTTGACCTCTGTTATCATGTTGATTTACCAATTGAGGCATAAAGAGCTCCCTATTAAGCCCAGAGCTCATTCAACCAGAGCATTAGCTTCTTCAGTAGCCTTTCAGGCAAGATTGCCAATGGATTCCATTTGTGCAGCGCCACATGGGCCTCTCCTCATACCTTCATTTCTCATTACAAGCTGGACATGACCTCTAGAAGTCGGGCTGATTTTGGTTCCACTGTACCAAGAGTCTGTTCCATTGAGCCACCCAGGACTAAGGTGCTAGGACGCTGTCCCATCCAGCAAGAATGAAGTAGATTGACAACTTAACATTGAGAAGTTATGTACTTACCATAACATTCCATGTTAGTTGTCTTCTTTTCGCCTTCTTTCTTGCGTCCCACCCTCCATCCCCCTAGCCTGGCAAGACCGAGAGTATCTTCTGAGATGTGTTATCACGAGAGTTATCTCCTTAGCTACCTCTCTTCCTTAGATATATAGAGGTAGATATATATATCTATATATATATATATATATATATATATATATATATATATATATATATATATATATATATATATATATAAATATATATATATATATACGAGATCTGGGTATATGACGCCTAGCATTATGGGACATAGGATAGCCTCGAGCCAGTAAAAATAGCTCTCGAACTTTAGTAATAGGCCGAGTTGGAGCCAAGGTTCGGCTCCGAACCCATCCAGCAAGAAAGAAGGCAAGAAGAAGACAACTAACATGGAACATTATGGTAAGTACATAACTTCTCATTCTTACTGATGGGTTCAGAGCCAATCCTCTGCTCTGACTCGGCCAAAGCTCGAGGTCTTCAACCAGCTTGAGGCCAACTCCTTATCCCATGATACACCTTGTGCTTCCCTCAGATCTCATTTGGTGCTGCAGCAGATTGGGAGTTCACCAGCTCAGGCCAGTGAATATAACTAAATTTTGATCTTCTTTCTTAGCTAGTTGTAGTTTTTTGGGGGTTTACAGTTACTTAGTGCTAAGTAGCATAGTTTATTCAAGGTGCTTTGGCACCTTTTGTTCTTCAAACAATTATTTCTTTCGTGTGCTCATTTTTCGATTGGGCCTAGTTTACTTATCCCAGTTTACTTATATACAAGTTAAAGTTTGAAGTTAATGTTTAAAGTTAAACTTAGAAGTTGAAGTTTAAAGATAAAGTTTCTTTTTTTTCTCTTATAATGCAGTTGGATAGCTTGAAGTTAAGGCTGATATCTTATTTTGCTTTTTGTGTGTTGGACTATATATTACATATCCATGGTATTAGTGGATCTGAAGTAGTTAACTTCATTTCATCAGCAACCTGTGGGTATCGGATCCGACCTGGATCCAAGCCGGCAGCTTTCCAAGCTAAAGATCCAAGCTCCAAGCCCCTCCCCTTACCCATAATACCCTGCTACCTCCTTCAAGTCCCCAGATCTCGTTTGCCGCGGCTTTAACAAGCATGAGTTATGAACTCCTGGCGGTTAGGTAGTGAGTATTCGTTAAATTTTTGAGAGGTGTGTGTTTGTTTAAACCCATTAGCCTAGCTTAATTTTAGTAGGTTCACCCTTCCCCTTATTCTTGTGTGTCAGTGTGTGTGCGGTTGTGGTTTTTGTTATGGCCGAAGGCCCTAAGGCCATTTTCTCCAAGTGCTCTGAGTGCGGCCATAAGCTCTCCCCAGCCAGTGGCCACACTCAGTACGTTCTTTGCCTGGGGGTAGCGCATTTATCATCGGGATGCCATATTTGCGCAGCCTTTAACCTCTGGGCTGTGAGGGATAGGAGGAACAAGCTGATCCTGGTGGGTCTTTTACCTGCGGATTCTGCTTCTTCCTCCTCTCCCTCCTCTCCCTCAGTGTCTCCAGCTGCGGCTACGGCTGTTCAGCCAGCTGTGCTATCTCCGCTGGCTGGTACTCAACTTCACACCATTTCCCAGGGAGAGAAGGGCTCCGAGAGAAAAGAGAGGAGAGAGAGGGAGAAAGAGAGAGAGAGAGAGAGGAATAGAGAGAAACATAGGAGCCATAAGCAGCGGGCCGATTCAGCCCCCTTGGTCCCACCGGCTAAACAGCTCTCTTCTTCCCTGAAGATTCCCAGGTCTTCCCCCTTTTCAGATCTGAGCTCTCGGGGCCGAGAGCTGTGCGTCAGATCTGAGGGGGTAGGTGTGTCTTCAGCTCTGTTGTGGTTGGAGCACACTTCCCTTTCGGGTCCGATCGCTTCGGCTCCGACGCCGATCCCCACGTCGGATCCGAAGGTGTTGCTCATGGAACCCAGAGAGAGCAGTTCGCCTTCGGCCTTTGACGTGGTGGAGAGGGTTCTCTCGGGAGGTTCGAGACCCCCTGCTCATGCTACGGATCTAGCCACCATTCCCTCACAGATGGGCTTGTCTTCCATCATCCAGCCCCAGGGACAGCCTGCGTCAGCGCCCCAGCCAGTTCCACTGGAGTAACATGACCCTGTTGGTGAGCACTCCTCGGACAGTCCTGCCGAGGAGGTCCCTCACAAACGTAAGTGTAACACGAGGCACTTGGACTCTCCCGAGTCCCTCACGGAAGACATCGATTTAGAGGAAGGGGAAGATTCCCCCAGGTCACCCCCCCGAGGACATCTCCTTTGGAAACATTATGGAAATGCTATGCCTAAAAGGGGGGTGGTCAGCCCAAAAGCCTTACTCGGATGAGTTGGTGTTTCTGGAGGCGTTTGATGCAGGCCCATCTACCTCTTGGGTGTCCCCTCCAGCCGACCCCCTGGTAGACCTCATTACTAGCAGGGCATGGAAGGAGCCGGACACTGTAGAGCCAATCCCCAGGAGACCAGATAAGATCCTTAGTCCCCCTGTGGATAGGACAGCGTGGAGTAAAGGTTCCCCGGTAGATGCCATGGTGGTGGCAGCTGCCTCCAAGAAGGAACTGACACAGGATAGTTCCTCGGTCCATCCTCCTGATAAGGAGTCTCGGACGATGGATTGTATCGGAAAGCAGATGTTTGCTTCAGCTACCTTTCCCATAAGGGAGGTGAATTACTTGGCCCATGTGATTAGGCTTCAGCGGGATCTGGTGAAGGAATACGCTGAGTCTCCCCCTGAGTCCATGTCGGCCGAGGACAAACGGACCGTCTCGACTCGCATGGCCACTCTGAAATCTGTATCGAACACGTCTATGCGGCTACTCTCCCATGCCACAGAGGGGGCCGCTAGAGCCAGCAGATCAGGCATCGCCTTATGGCGTCACCCCTGGCTCTGACTTTGCGGAACCCTTCAAGGCGTCATTCGCGAATGCTCCCTTCAGCGGTTCTACCCTGTGGATATCAGATCCGATATGGATCCGCGCCAGCTGCTTTTCAAGCTAAAGATCTGAGCTCTAAGCTCCTCCTCCTTACCCACAATACCCTGCTACCTCCTTCCAGTCCTCAGATCTCGTTTGCCCCGGCTTTAACAAGCACGAGTTACGAGCTCCTGCCTGTTAGGTAGTGAGTATTGGGTGAATTCTTGACTTTTAGCAAGTTTTTAATAGGTGTGTGTTTCTGATCGTTTAAACCCTTTAGCCTAGCTTAATTTTAGTATATTCCCCCTTCCCCTTATTCTTGTGTGTCAGTGTGTGTGTGGTGTGGTTTTTGTTATGGCCGAAGGCCCTAAAGCCATTTTCTCCAAGTGCTCTGAGTGTGGCCATAAGCTCTCCCCAGCTGATGGCCACACTCAGTGCATTCTTTGCCTGCGGGTAACGCATTTATCTTCAGGCTGCCTTATTTGCGCAGCATTTAACCCCCGGGCTGTGAGGGATAGAAAGAACAAGCTGATTCTGGCGGGTCTTTTACCCATAGATTCTGCTTCTTCCTCCTCTCCCTCAGTGGCTCCAGCCGCGGCTACGGCTGTTCAGCCAGCTGTGCTATCTCCCCTGGCTGGGACTCAACCTCCCACCTTTTCCCAGGGTGAGAAGGACTCCAAGAGAAAAGAGAGGAGAGAGAGAGGGAGAAAGAGAGAGGGGGAGAGAGAGAGGGACAGAGAGAAACATAGGAGCCACAAGCGGCGGGTCGACTCAGCCCCCTCGGCCCTGCCGGCTAAACAACTCTATTCCCCCCTGAAGATTCCCTGGTCCTCCCCCTCTCGGCGCCGTTCCCCACGTTTCTCTCCGGAGCCAGAGGAGGAGCCCCGGCTATCTTCGAGGTCTTCGTGGCGGCCTTCCTGGCCTGCTTCGGCGGCCTCTTTTATGTCGACACGAAGCCTCTCAGACACTGACATGGACCAGATGATGCGTCGCTTCCTACAAGCCCAGATGCAGATGGGAGTGCTCTTGCCCCCCCCCCACCTTCCGGGGAGGGGAGCTCTGCCCTATTTTTTGCCCCCATAGCTCTTTCTTAGATCCATTATCGGGTTTCGGAGCCGTCGGATCCGAGTAGTCTCGGAGTCAGGGAGTCGGTGCCAATAGTAGTTGCTACTTCGACACCGGCAATTCCCTTGAATTTGTCGGCTCCCTTTTCCGATCTGAGCTCTCGGAGCTGAGAGCCATGCGTCAGATCCGAGGGGGTAAGTGTGTCTTTGACTCCGCTGTGGTCTGAGCACGCTTCCCTTTCTGGTCCGATCGCTTCGGCTCCGACGCCGATCCACACGTTGGATCCGAGGGTGCTGCTCATGGATCCCAGAGAAAGCGCTTCACCTTCGGTGTTCAACGTGATGGAGAGGGTTCTCTCTAGAGGTTCGAGACCCCCTGCTTGTGCTACGGATCCATCCACCATTCCCTCGCAGATGGGCTTGTCTTCCATCATCCGGCCCCAGGGACTGCCTGCGTCGATGCTCCAGCCAGTTCCCCTGGAGGAACATGACCCTGTTGGTGAGCCCTCCTCGAACAGTCCCTCCGAGGAGGTCCCTCACAAATGTAAGTGTAAGAGGAGGCACTTGGACTCCCCCAAGTCCCTCATGGAAGACACCAATTTAGAGGAAGGGGAAGGTTCCCCCAGGTCACCCCTCGAGGACGTATTTTTTGGAGAAATTTTGGAAATGCTGCGCCTAAAAGGGGGGTGGTCAGCCCAAAAGCCTTCCTCGGATGAGTCTGTATTTTGAAGGCGTTTGACGCAGGCCAGTCTACCTTTTTGCTGTTCCCTCCAGCCGACCCCCTGGTAGACCTCATTACTACCAGGGCATGGAAGGAGCCGGACACTGTAGAGCCAATCCCCAGGAGACCAGATAAGATCCTTAGTCCCCCGGTGGATAGTACAGCATGGAGTAAAGGTTCCCCGGTAGATGCTATGGTGGTGGCGGTTGCCTCCAAGATGGAACTGGCACAGGATAATTCCTCAGTCCATCCTCCTGATAAGGAGTCTCGGTCGATGGATCGTATCAGAAAGCGGAAGTTTGCTTCAGCTACCTTTTTCATAAGGCCTCTGAATTACTTGGCACATGTGATTAGGCTTCAGCGGGATCTGGTGAAGGAATACGCTGAGTCTCCCCCTGAGTCCATGTCAGCCGAGGACAAACGGTCCTTTTCGACTCGCATGGCCACTCTGAAATCAGTTTCGAACACGTCTTTGCGGCTACTCTTCCATGCCACGGAGGGGGCCGCTATAGCCAGCGGATCAGGCATCGCCTTACAGCGTCACGCCTGGCTCCGACTTTGCGTCTTTGCGGAACCCTTCAAGGCTTCCTTCGCGAACGCTCCCTTTGACGGTTCTACCCTGTTTGCCAAGACCGTCCGCGACACATTGGTCCAGAGAGAGAAAGATAGGAAGACGCTGTCTGCCGTCGGAATCTGCTTCTCGGCTCCTCAAAGGTCCTTTTCCAGGAACCAGAGAGGACAAAAGAAGATGTAGTTCCGAAAGTCTCAGCAGTCCCATTACACTCCGGACCCTTCATCCTTCAGAGGCAGAGGGCAACAAGGTGGACACCGGCCCAGAGGCAGAGGGGGGCCGAAGAACTTTGGGTCGCGGGAACCCTTTTCCAATCGACCCACACAGCAGCCCTGAGGGGTTGTCCGTCTGCTCCTCGCTGGAGGCAGTCGGGGGGCGTTTTTCGAGGCACCTGGCACTATGGGAGTCTATCACGATGGATCGCTGGGTGCTTTGAATAATATCCAGAGGCTACTCTGTTCCCTTCATAAATCTTCCTCATCAGTCGAGGCGCCTCCCCGATGTTACACCCAGTCAGGGGGAGGCAGCAGCTTTAGAAATAAAGAAGCTGCTAGAAAAAAGAGCCATCCAGCATGACCCCCCAGACTAGTCCGGGTTGGGCAATTACTCCAGGTTTTTTTTGATGCCAAAAAAAACGGGGGACTTAAGACCAATTCTCAACCTTTCTACAAAGAACCTCTTCATTGCCAAGGAGAAATCCCGGATGGTCTCTCTTCAATCCATTCTCCCCCTACTGCAGGAGAATGACTGGATGTGCTCCTTAGACCTCAAGGATGCATACTACCACATTCTCATGGACAGGCGATCCAGGAGGTTTCTCCGCTTTCGGTTGGGAGCCAGTCATTACCAGTTCAGGGTCCTACCATTCGGCCTCACCACAGCTCCCAAGGTGTTCAGCAAGGTCATGGCAGTTGTAGCGGCACACCTGAGGCTTCAGGGAATACAGGTTTTTCCTTATCTGGACGACTAGCTCCTTACCGCCTCCACCAGGCATCTACTCTGCTCAGCCAGGGATTGCTTCCTGCTCTTAGCCTCCCAGTTGGGGATCACTGTAAATTATAAGAAATCATCCCTTCAACCAGTTCAAGTCCTGGACTTCATAGGGGCCAGAATAGACACACTTCAGACCAAGGCCTTCTTGACGTCGGACAGACTTCACAGCTTAACCCTTCACATTCTAGCACTCCTTCAATCTCCAGCCCCATCAGCGGAGTTAGTCCTGAGAGCCTTAGGGTCCATGGCAGCAGCAATCAACCTTTCGCCCTTAGCTCGCTTGCACATGAGGGTCCTCCAGTGGACCTTGCAGGTCCAGTGGTCCATCCTTCAACACCCATTGGACTCTCCGATCCCCCTCAGCAGAGTTTGCAGAAATTCCCTCATATGGCGGCTCCAATCTCTGGAGTTTCGGGAAGGACGACCATTCATAATGCCACAACCCCAAGCCACTGTAACCACGGACGCTAATCGCCTTGGGTGGGGGCATTGTATGGGCAGAACTGTCCAAGGTACATTGACTCAGACAGAGACCGTTCTGCATATCAATGTTCTGGAGATGAGAGAGGTGCTTCTAGCGTAGCAAGCCCTTCATGCCTTTCTCCCTCCAGGGACTATTGCAATTCAGACAGACAACATGTCAGTGGTCTGGTACATCAACAAATGGGGGGGGGGGCAGGTCTTACCCTCTTTGCCGAGAGGTCATGAGAGTTTGGGATTGGGCAATATCCACCAACCGTTTTCTGTCACCAACGCACATTCCGGGTCGGTCCAACATTCTAGTAGACAAGCTGAGTCGAACTATCCTCTCACCTTATGAGTTGTTTCTGAACCCCTTAGTAGCGAAACAGATCTTCCACAAGTGGGGTCAGCCTTGCTGTGATCTCTTCGCATCACCTTCAAAGCGAAATGCAGTGAGTTTTTCGCTCGGGGGCCAGAGATGCTCTAGTTCATGCTTGGCCATCCGGTCTTCTTTATGCTTATCCTCCTCTCCCGTTAATGACAAAATTTTTACAGAAAGCTCGTCGGTTGGGGGACAAGATTATCCTCATAGCCCCATTCTGGCCTCATCATACCTGGTTCCCTTACCTATGGTCTCATCTTATAGCTCCTCTTTGGATCTTAGATCCTATCCCGGATCTGATTTCTCATCCTTCGGGATTAGAAACTCCGAATCTGGACGACCTCAAGCTCTCAGCTTGGTTGATCCAATTCCATTAGTTGTCAGGACTCCCGGTATCTCGTCTGCCGTTAGGTCCATCCTGGTAGTGGCGCATAAGCCTTTTACTAGGAAGGTTTACAACAGCAAATGGAAACGGTTTTCCATTTGGGCCTTACATAGGAATTTGGATCCTTTCACTGCTCCCATTCCAGCAGTGCTTGATTTCCTATCTTATATTTTTCAGCAAGGGGCCAGTCCTTCTACTGTAATGGTTCAAATGGTTGCCATTTCACATTTTCACATTGGAGACAATCTTAGTCCTTTAGCATCCACTAAGATTTGTAAGACCTTCTTGAAAGGCACCTTTCTTTTGAGACCTCCTATTAGGACCGCTGTTCCCCCATGGGACCTAACCTTGGTCCTTCAGGCTCTAACTGGACCACCCTTTGAACCTGCAGCTTCTGTTGATTTAAAATTCTTATGTTGGAAAACTGCTTTCTTAATAGCTATTACCTCAGCTAGAAGGGTGTCAGAGCTCCAGGCCCTTTGTACTAAACCCCCATATCTTGTTTTCCATAAGGACAGAGTCTCTGTCAGGACTAATCCTTCCTTCTTACCTAAAGTGGCTTCCGAGGCAAACATCAGTCAGTCCATTAATCTACCAGTTTTCTTCCCTATCAGAATAAAGGGGAATACAAACTTAATTTGTTAGATGTTCATAGACAATTGTGCTTTTACCTGCACAGAACAGCTGCCATTCGCAAGTCAGAGCAGCTCTTTGTTTCCTTTGCGAAGCCCTTCTTGGGTAAGCCAGTGTCGAAGATGACTCTAGCCAGATGGATTTTTCACTGCATTTTGCTCACATACAAGATATCTGGTCTGCCAGAGCCTTTAGGGGTTCATGCTCGTTCTGCCCATTCTATGGCTACTTCTGTTACATTCTGGACAAGAGTGCCCTTGGATGACATTTGTTCTGCGGCTACTTGGGCTTCCTCTCATACCTTTATCTCCCATTATAAATTGGATTTAATATCCAGAGGAAGGGCAGCTTTTGGCTCTGCAGTGCTCCGGAATATCCTTCCTTGAGGACCTCCCAAGTTTTTGGTAGCTGGGGACTCTATCACACAGGTTGCTGATCAAATGAAGTTAGCTACTTCAGATAAAGAAGTTATGTACTCACCATAACGTTCCATCTGAGTAGGTAACTTCATTTGTCAGCAACTGACCCCCCTAACCTGGTTCTTTGGTTATCTGAATCCTAGAATGCTTTCAGCTTTTGGTATTCATTAGGTTAGGATGTTTCAGGTTGTTTTGTCTTGGTGAAATTGTATAATTGGGCAAACACAATCTGAGGACTGGAAGGAGGTAGCAGGGTGTTATGGGTAAGGGGAGGAGCTTGGAGCTCAGATCTTTAGCTTAGAAAGCTGCCGGCTTGGATCCAGATCAGATCCGATACCCACAGGTTGCTGACAAATAAAGTTACCTTCTCAGATGGAACGTTATGGTGAGTACATAACTTATTTTTTTCTCCCACTAATGCTTTAAGCTTCTCATCTTCCAGGTGTATCAGCCAATATTTATTAATAATTTCACAAATTTGCTGATTATCTGAGCTGTAGGTGAGCAAACAATTAATCTTCTGCCCTTGCTGTTTCTCCTGGGGTTTAGCTTTGTGTTCATCATCAGATACTGTTAAATAGTAGGGACAACCTTTAGTCTTTCAGAAGGTGTTATGATCTATTGGTTTATTCAGATCTGATTCTTTATAGGCTCTCTTTCTAAGATGTCCTTTGAGCAATTCACATTCCTCCTTAAATATATCTTCCTCAGTGCATAACCTAGATAGGCACATCCTTTGATTTTCCATTATATTCTTGTAGATATGACTTGGGTGCATACTATGGCGATATAAATAATGGTTGCACCAAGCTTCCTTGCGATATACTCCTGTTCGGAGACCTTGCTAATTTTAATATCCAAAAAGGTCAATCTCTTTATCTGAGTATTTAACTAAAAATTTAAGGAACTCTGTGGTAGAGTGCAAATAGTCTATGAATGCTTGCAGATCTATGACCTGCCCCATCCACACAATAAAAATATCATTCACAAAGCGCCCGTCATATAATAAATGACTTCTCTATGGGTTTTTCGAGCATATTATATTTTGCCGTGCCCAATATGCAAGTACCAAGTTTGAGTAGGTAATGGCACATGGTATGCCCATTGCCACCCCACATGTTTGTAAGTAGCACTTATCACCATAAAGAAAAATGTTATTGTGAAGAATATCTAATAAGTGACAAATAATGTCAGCATTAAATGTCAATTCATGTGCTAAAGATCTTACTGCTTCAATCCCATAGTCATGAGGTATTACCGTGAAAAGATTGATGTGAAGGTTTTCAATCTCACCGTTTTTTCTTACACGTGGGATCGGCTCCGAGCCGGCCGCTTTCCAAGCTCAAGTTCTCTGAGTAGCTTGAGGCACAGTCCCAGTCCCATGATGCTGTCTGACTAACCCCAGATCTAGTTTGCTGCTGCAGCGGATCGGAAGTTCTCCAGAGAGCTCGGGCCAGTATAATTCTTTTTTCTGTCTTTTGACACCTTGTACTGATATTTTTCATGGAGTTAATATTCTAATTGATAGATAATCTGTTTCTGTTATTTTTGTAGGGCTGTGTCCCTCTTTTTTGTGTCGATTTTAGGTGTGTTTGTGTTGTTGGAGTGGTTGCTCTTGGGCCTTGCCCTCTTTTTTGTTTAGGCACTTATGTGCTTCACTCATATAGTTGAACAGGGCTCTGTCAACTTGATTTCCCTATCCCTTATACTTAGTCTTTAGCTAGTGTGCTTTTTGCTATAAATATTTAGATAATTGTGTGCTGGTAGAAAGTTCAACAGTTTTGAACTCCTTATAGTACCTTTTTGTTTCGTATTATCAGAGATCTGATATTTGTGTGCTGCTTAATATGTCTGACCAAAAAGAGAAACAGAAGTCAGGTTTTAAGAGGTGTGACTGTGGGCAGAAAATGTCTGTTACGGACAATCATGTGTCCTATGTATATTGTCTATGACCTGTGCACTTACAGGAGGATTGTTCTATCTGCCACTCTTTTAGTAGAAGAGTATTACTTGAAAGAAGAAGAAAACTAATTGATAAAGGACTGTTGAAACCTGAATTTCAGGAAGCCTTGGATAAGACTGACCAGACCTACAAGTTTTCGAAAGGGTCGAAGTCTTCAAGGGTGTCCTCGGAACCCAGGCCCTCGGTTCCGAGCACCTTTGTTAAGGTGCGGTCGCCAGTTCCTAAGTCATCGGAGCCATGCATCGAACCGATGTTTCGGAGCCAATGCTCTGAGCTAGAGCTGGTGTCAGAGGTGTTAAAGTCTCCAATTCTTAGATCGGTGGATTCTTCGGTCCCTTCGACCCATTCTTCTAGGACCCTTTCAGATGTCGAAGTGGATCATGTGATGCAGAGGCTTTTACAGAACCTGGTATTGGCCAAATTACTTTCGGTTTCGTCCTAACTGGGTTTGATTCCTACTACCGTCCCTTTGCCTATGACTACTCCTCCTCCGAGCTTACCTAGGCCTTTGGAGGCGGACTATCTGATGCTTGTGGAACCCGCGGAGTTGAGTCCTGTCCCAGTGACTTCGGCTCCGTCGACCCTGGTCTCTTCGATGCCATTCGAAGATTCTTGGAGCCGACGCTCTCTTGTCGGTTCCAGGGGGGGGAGTCGAACCAACGCGTTGCTTCCGACCTTTCCTCTTGGGGCCTCGGCGCAGATGAGCTCGGCTCCGTCCTCAGGTTCGGAGCCCCTGGCCTCGGCACCGGGGAAGCCGCCATCTTCCTCGGAACAGGTGGGGTCCTTGGGTTGAGACTCCGGTGCCTTCGATGCCATGAGGAGTGTAATGTCTGCCAAGACTCTCACTTCCTCAGGTCTTCCTCCCCTAAAATACCACTTTCTGCCTCTACATCGCAAGTTCCTACTAAGCGTCGAGACCCAGAGCCTCAGGTAACCCCTTTGGGTGAACTTTGCTCTACTGAGACTTCGCCAGATGCTCCCACTGATGAGGTCCCCAGAAAGAGAGTTTGCAAGAGGAGGCATTTAGATTCCCCTCAGGAATCCTTGACATCAGACACCGACTTAGAGGAATCAGAAGGGTCCCCACGGTCACCCTCGGAGGATGTCTCCTTTGCAGACATCCTGGAAATACTGAAACAGAGGGGTGACTGGCAGTCCGTTACCCCTACTGAGGATGAGTCGGTGCTCCTGAAGGCCTTTGGGTCTCAACCTTCCACCTCCTCGGTTACTCCGCCCTTCGACAAATTGATGGATCTGGTTGCTCGAAGGGGTTGGGAGTCCCCTGATTCCATGGAACCAGTCCCTCAGAGGCCCAATAAGTTCAGTTCCCCTCAAGACAAATTGTACCTCACTAAAGGAGTCCCTCTTGATGCCATGGTGGTGGCGGCAGCCACCAAGAAAGAGATGTCAGTGACCTCTTCTACTGTCCATCCTCCTAATAGAGATTCTAGGACTATGGACAAATATGGGAAACACATTTTTAGTTCTGTGACATTTGCCATGAGATCGCTTAAATACTTAACCCATTTTGCCCGTCTTCAACGAGATCTCCTCCAGGAACTTGGAGTTACTGTAAAGGCTAACACAGATGAAGCTATTTCTGAGAAGGTAGCGGCTCAGCTTTCTATCCTTAATTCCATTGTTAACTCGTCCATGCGGTTCATTTCCTATGCAGCCGATGGGTCGAGTCGAGCAGCAGGTTCAGCGTAGCTCTGCAGTGACAGACTTGGATGCGCTTATGCCCCTTTGCAGAAACCTTCAAGTCTTCCTTTGTCAACACCTCATTTGATGGCTCTACTTTGTTTGGGCCCCAAGTCAAGGAGACTTTCACTAGGTGTGAGCAGGAAGGAAAGACTTTATCTGCAGTAGGAGTCCATTTTTCCACCCCTACTAGACCATACCCCAAAGGAAAGAAAGGTGGAGAAATGTAGTTCCAGAAGTCCCAAGGAGCTTTCCAGAACACACATAGTGAACCCCCCCTTCAGGGGCAGAGGTGGGGGCAATAACGGAAGATGCCGCTTTGGCGGCAAAAGGGGTCCGCAAAACCAGGGCAACAAGGAGCAGTTCTCTGGCAAGCCTTATCAGCGCTCCTGAGAGGAAGCCCAACTGTCCTACTCTGGAGGCAGTCAGGGGTCACTTGGCTTTGTACACAGATGCCTGGCTAGAAATTACAATCAGATTCTTGGGTGCAAAGCATAGTTGCCAGAGGTTACATCATCCCCTTTTCAGAGTCCCCGCCAGTCAGAACAAGAATCCCTGATGTCCCACCCAGTCTGCGGGATGAAGCAGCTATATAAACCCAAAAGCTGCTAGAAAAAAAAGTCATCCAGCCAGTCCCGGCGGACCAGATAAGAACTGGAATTTACTCCAGATTCTTTTTAGTTCCAAAGAAAATGGGAGACTGGAGGCCCATTTTAGACCTCAGCAAGGTAAACGCTTTTGTAAAGAAGGAAAAGTTCCGGATGGTCACGCTTCAGTCGATACTCCCGTTCTTGGGAACGGGCGATTGGATGTGCTCTTTAGATCTCAAGGATGCATACTTCCACATCAAAATTGCCAGACCTTCCAGAGATCATTTGCGTTTCTGGCTGGGGTCCAGTCACTACCAATTTCGAGCACTGCCCTTTGGTCTCACCTCAGCCCCCAGAGTGTTCACCAAATGCATGGCAGTGGTTACGGCTCACTGAGGCATCTAGGATTCCGTGTGTTTCTGTATCTGGACGACTGTCTCCTGTCCGCCACTACCAGGCATCAACTCACTCTTTCCAGGGATCATACGATCAATCTCTGTTCTTGGTTAGGAATAACCATAAATTTCGAAAAATCTGCCTTATTACCATTGCAGCATATCTCCTTTATCAGAGCAGATCTAGACACCATCACCGCATTGGTCAGATTACCTCAAGAAAGAGTTATCTCTCTACGAAATCAGGTGTCCCGCTTGCTAAAAGAAAGAGAGTACCTGCCTTTCAGGTTTTTAAAACTTTTAGGCACCATAGCAGCTACCCTCATAGCGGTCCCTTTAGGACGGATGCACTTGCGGATACTCCAATGGTTGCTTTTCACCCAGTGGTCTTATCAACAGCTCCCAATGTCTTTCAAGATCCTACTGACAAGACGCTTGCAAGAAGGACCTTCTCTGGTGGCTGAACAGTCACCAGGTGACGATTGGTCGACCATTCCCTCTCCCATAGCCACGATGACCATGGACACTTCCCTGATAGGGTGGGGGGGCTTTTTCAGGGAAGAACTGCCCAAGGTACCTGGTCAGAGATGGAATCTCATTTGCACATGTGTCCTGGAGTTGAGAGTGGTGCTTTTAGTGTTGCAGCACTTCCATGACTCTCTGCCTCGGGACACGATTGCGATCCAGATGGATAACGTGTCGGTGGTCTGGTACATCAACAAACAGGGGGGAACCAAGTCTTACCCCTTATGCCGAGAAGCTTTGAGAATTTGGCAGTGGGCTGTATCCACCGGGCACTTTCTGACAGCAACGCACATCCCGGGGAAATCCAACGTGATAGCGGACAAACTGAGCAGAGCAATTCTGTTGCCCCACGAGTTGTCCCTCAAAGAAGAAGGGCAGAAATTATTTTCCGCAGATTGGGCCAGCCTTGCTGCGATCTTTTTGCATACCCACTGAATACCAAATGCAGAAGCTACTTTGCCCTGAATCCTTTTCCGGGGGATAACCCAAGGGATTCACTCGTACACGATTGGCCCTCTTGTCTCCTTTATGCCTGTAGCTAAAGTTACATTGTCTAAGTGGTTATCTGATTGCATAAAATATATATATATATTCATCAACCAACCAACCAACCTTTAGAGCATAGTGTGAAAGCACATTCCTCCAGGGCTGTGTCTACATCTCTGGCTCATGCAGCCCGTTTGCCTGCCTTCGGACACTATTTGTGCAGTTGCTACTTGGTCCAAACCTCATACGTTTATCACTCATTACAAAGTGGACAGGGCTTCCTTTGGTTCCACTGTTCTCAGGAATGTACACCCGTGAGCCACCCAGGATTAGGGTGCTTGGGACGCTACCCAAGTGTAAGAACAAACGGCAAGATTGAACAACTTCATATAAAGAAGTTATGTTCTTACCATAAAGTTCTATGTGAGTTGTTCATCTCGCCTTTGTTCTTACACTCCCTCCCACCTTCCCCCTCCAGGTTCTTGAAGAACGGGTATGACTGTGGTGGTCTGGTTGGTCTAACTAGTTTTCTTTACTCCAGCCAGAGTATTTCTTGGCAAATTGTAAATATATGTATACCTGTGTATATGTTTGGCATATTGGTATGTTTAGTGATATTTTTTCTTGCTGGGTTCATCTGCTGATGAACACAAAGCTAAACCCCAGGAGAACCAGCAAGGGCAGAAGATTGTTTGCTCACCTACAGCTCAGATAATCGGCAAATTTGTGAAATTATTAATAAATATTGGCCGATACTCCTGAAAGATGAGAAGCTTAAAGCTTAGTGGGAGAAAAACCAAGATTCGTTTATAAAAGTAAAAAGAATTTGAAACAGTTACTTTGCCATAAAAATGGTCACCATAAAAGATTCCCTAAACCCACAGAATGAGAAACTGTGGGAGATGCAAAGCATGCCCACATATTAATCATTTTCCAGGTTTTAGGCAACCAGTAAATGGCAAAGAATATAATTTCAAAGTATCTGCCACATGTAACACCAAACATCTAGTATATTTAGTGACCTGTAAACAGTGTACAGCATTTTATATAGGGAAAACGGACCAATGCTTCAAGGACCGTATTTTAAGGCACCTTAGAGATATTTTACATGAAGAAGTTCAAAATTGTTTGGCCAACCATGTGAAATGTTTTCCTACACATTCTTTCTACTTCCAAGCTGTGGATATAATTATACCAAATCCCAGAGGAGGAAATGTGAAGAATCTAACAGAAACCTGAGAAATAAAATGGATCACTAACCTTAGAACACACAAGTATCCAGGGTTAAATGCTGTAGTTCCTCTTAAATCTGTGTTAAAAAATAGGCGTATATCCATTAGTTGATTACCTGAGGAAGGCTTGATCTTTAAGTGTTTAATGAATTGAAGCTACTGAAGGCGTGTCCAAAATAAATGTTCCTGATAGGTACATAGATGTTTAAAATATTCAGCACAAACCTAAAAGATTTACTGAACTGAAGAAGGCCTGAATAGGTTGAAAGCACTTTTATTCTTTTTTACCCTTTGGTTTTAAATGAAGTTTTATGTTTAAATAAAGCCTAAAGTTTTAAATTTTCAACATTAAGGTTTCAACTCTATCTTCTAGCTCCGTGGTGGTCAGCTCAGGAATATTTTCTGTTTTTTTCTCATTTGTTTGCACCTGGGAAGACCTTTAGCAGCTAAGGAAGTTTTTTCCTGCCATTGATGCAATGGTGGCGGTGGCAGCCACAAAGTAGGAACTGTCAGAAACTTCTACGTCTGTCCATCCTCCTAATAAGGATTCTAGGATCATGGACAGATATGGTAAGCGCATGTTTAGTTCAGCAACGATTGTTCTCTGATCACTGAACTATCTAACACACTTTACAAAGTTGCAAAGGAATCTCTTGAAAGAAGTAAGAGATACTCTACAGAGTTCAGTAGCTGCGGGGTCCCAGAAAAAGTAACTTCCCAGCTCACTACCCTTAATTCACCTGTAAACTCGTCCATGCGTCTGATCTTGCATGCAGCTGCTGGAACGAGTAAGGCAGCAGGTACAGGAATTGCTCATAGGAGACATTCCTGCATACGCTTATGTTCCTTTGTGGAGTCCTTTAAGTCATCCTTTATTAACACCCCTTTCAATGGCTCGTCCCATTTTGGACCCAAAGTTAAGGAAACGCTTACCAGGAGTGAGCAGGATGGAAAGACTCTGTCTGCCATTGGAGTCCGTTTTTCCACCCTACAAGACCTTACTCCAAACGTCAGAAGGGAGGGAAGATATGGTTCTGTAAAACAGAAGTAGCTTTCCAGGACACTCATGGTGAACCCCCCTCTAGAGGCAGAGGAGGGGTTAACAAAGGAAGACAAAGGGGGTCTGCAGAATCAGGATGACAGCGACCAGTTCTTTGGGAAGCCCTATCAGCGCTCCTGAGAGGAGGCCCACCTGTCCGTCTCTGGAGGCAGTTGGGGGACGCCTGGCTAAAAATAACAAGACAGCTGGGTACAAAGCATCATATCCAGAGGATACTCAATTTCCTTTGCCACCCCCCCATAAGTAAAATCCTGGATGTTCCACCCAGTCACAGGGAACAAGTAGCCACAGAGACTCAAAGGTTGCTGGAAAACAGAGTCATCCAACCAGTCCCAGCAGACCAAAGAGGATCCAGAACTTACTCAAGGTTTTTTTTAGTTCCAAAGAAAACAGGGGACTGGAGGCCCATTTTGGATCTCAGCAGACTAAACAAGTTGGTAAGAAAGACAAGATTCCGGATGGTCACACTACAGTCAATACTTCCCTTTTTAGGGAAAGACAATTGGATGCGCTCAATAGATCTCCAGGATGTGTACTACCACATAAAAATGGACAGGCCATCCAGAGTTCATCTGCGCTTCCAGCTGGGAGCCACTGATTATAAATTTCACACTCTGCCCTTTGGTCTCAGTACAGCCCCAGAGTGTTCACCAAATGCATGGCAGTAGTCACGGCTCATTTGAGACATTTGGGATTCCAGTTGTTTCCATACGTAGACAACTGGCTCCTCACTGCCACCACCAGGCATCAACTCATGCAAGCAAGAGACACAACTTTGAACCTCTGCAGTCAATTGGGGATTACTATAAATTCAGAAAAATCTGCCTTGTTGCCATCGTAACATAGCGTTTTTATAGGAGCAGAGCTAAATACCATTACCCTGACCTTAAACCTTCCACCAGAAAGAGTTTGTGTTCTACAAAAACAGGTCCTGGAACTGCTTTTAAGAGAAAGTGCCACAGCTTCAATGGTACTCAAATTGTTAAGGACAATGGTGGCAGTGATCATTGTGATTCCTTTAGGTCGGATGCATATGCGTGTACTGCTATGGCTCCTTTTCACCCAGTGGTCTTTTCAAGAACTTCCAATGTCACACAAAATCCTGATAACGAATTCCTGCAAGAAGGACCTTCAGTGGTGGTTGACATATCACCAAGTTAGTCTAGGTCGCCCCTTTGTCCTGCCCACTCCCATAGCCAAGGTGTCCACGGATGCCTCCCTGATAAGGTGGGAGGCATTATCATGGAAGAACAGCCCAAGGCACACAGAAGAGATACGAGGCTCATCTGCATATCAATGTCCTGGAGGTGAGAGCGGTACTTCTCGTGTTGCAGTCCTTTCAAGACTCTCTTCCTCTGGGAACTATTGCAATTCAGACAGACAATATGTCAGTGGTCTGGTACATAAACAAACAAGGAGGAACGAGATCTTATCCCTTATGTCGAGAGGCCCTGAGAGTATGGCAATGGGCAGCATCCACCCAGTGCATTCTGATAGCAATGCACATCCCGGGGAGATCCAGTGTGATAGCAGACCAACTAAGCAGGGCAATTTTATTGCCTCACGAGTGGGCCCTAAAGGAAAGAAGTAGCGGAAAGAATATTCCACAGATGGGGCCAGCCTTGCTGCAATCTCTTTGCAACTCCAACAAACACGAAATGCAGCAGCTACTTTGCCCTAATTCCCCCTCTGGGAGATGCCCCAAGGAATGTACTTGTACACAATAGGCCCCTGGGTCTCCTTAATGCATTCCCCCCTTTCTCTCTGATACCCAATGTTTTACAGAAAGCCAAGGCTCTGGGAAGGACTAGCATTCTAATAGCCCCTTATTGGGCTCATCACATTTGGTTCCTCTTCCTCCAGCCTCTTCTATTGAAAAAAAACATGGATTCTGGACCCAATGCCAGATCTCCTGACTCATTCATCAGGGGGCTCTCCATACTTCTCTTCAGTCCCTCAAACTGACAACTTGGCTGCTGCAATTCCCAACAGAGCCAGGATTTACAACCTCTCAGCTGCGGCTCAGCATATTTTAACATCCTTTCATAAATAATCTACCAGGAAGTTATATCTGAGTAAATGGAAAAGGTTTTCTATATGGGCATTTCAGAATAATATTGCCCAGTACTTGGCTTCACTTTCATCCATTCTGGAGTTTTTGACTAAACTTTTCAATGAAGGGGCTGCGGCAGCAACCATTAGAGTTCAACTGGCAGCAATTTCTAACTTTCATCTTGGTGACCAGGGGTCTAATACCATGTCACATAGACTCTCCATAGCCTTTCTCAAGGGTACTAGTCATTTGAGACCACCCTTCAATGCTCCAGCTATGCCGTGGAATCTAAATTTTGTTCTTTCCCCAATAATCCTATCCCATTTCAAACCAGCGTAATCTTGTGGCTTGAAATATCTATCATGGAAAACCATATTTTTAATAGCTATTACTTCTGCTTGGAGGGTTTCAGAGTTACAGGCCTTGTCCATTAAACCCCCTTATTTGATTTTCCATAATGACAAAGTCTCACTCAGAACAAATCCATCATTTTTACCTAAAGTTTTCTCAGAAACAAATCTCAACCAATCTATTGAATTGCCTGTATACACTAATAAGATGGAACATATGCTGCACAAGCTTTTTGTTCATAGACAACTTTGATTCTATTTGGACAGGAACTAACATTTCAGAAAAACAGAGCAGCTCTTTGTCTCCTTCTCACAGTCTAAAAAAGACGCTCCATTGGCGAAAACCACTTTATCAAAATGATTATCAGATTGTATTTCCTTCACTTACAGTTCAGTGAATACACTGTTAAAACAGAAGATAAAGGCCCACTTTACTAGAGCTGTATCTACTTCATCAGCTTTTACAGCTAAATTACCATTAGATACTATTTGTGCAGCAGCTACTTGGCCATAGCCTTATACCTTCATCACTCATTACAAAGTAGACAAGGCCTCCAGGGACAGAGCTTCCTTTGGTTCCACTGTCTTGAAAAACAATCTTCTGTGAGTCACCCAAGAAAGATGGTGCTTGGGATGCTATCCATCAGTAAGAATGAATGGCGAGATGTAACAACTTCACATGAAGACGTTAAGTACTCACCATAACGTTCCATGCGAGTTGTTCATCTTGCCTTCATTTTTACACCCCACCCTCCAACCCCCATCCGGGCTTCTTGAGGACCGACAATTCATTTATGTCATGGGTTTTAATTTCTCTTATCCAGTTTCCAATCTCAGCATATTAGTAGTGGTATGTAGCCTGTTGGCAGCAAACAAGAACTGAGGGAAGCACAAGGTGCATCATGGGATAGGGAGTTGGTCTCGAGCTGGTTGAAGTCCTCGAGCTTTGGCAGTTTGCTGAGTCCGAACCCATCAGTAAGAATGAAGGCGAGATGAACAAGTCACATGGAACATTATGGTGAGTACATAACTTTTTTATCTGAAGTAGTTAACTTCATTTGATCAGCAACCTGTGGGTATCGGATCCGAGCCGGCAGCTTTGCTAGCAAAAGATCCGAGCTCCAAGCTCCTACCCCTACCCACAATGCCCTGCTACCTCCCTCTAGCCCTCAGATCTCGTTTGCCGCGGCTTCTTGAAGCATCTGAGAACGAGCTCCTACCGTTGGGTTTGTGAGTTGAACTAGAAAATTTAAACTTTTTCCCTTTAAAATCTCTGTAATTTTAGTGTGTTTGGTACCCCTTTCTCCCTTAATCTATTTGGGTAGTTTTATCGTTAGTTTAGTGTAGATTTTAATTTTCCTCCCCCTATCTGTCTGTGTGTGAAGGTGTGTGCGTGTGGGCCTGTTCTCTTCAAAATGTCTGAAGGCCCAAAAGCAATTTTTTTCTAAATGCTCCGAGTGTGGCCATAAGCTGTCCCCATCAGATGGCCGCACTCGGTGCGTTATTTACCTGGGCGTGGATCATCTTTCGTCAGGCTGCACTATCTGTGCAGCCTTCAACCCCAGAGCTTTGAGGAATAGGCGGACTAAGCTAGTCCTTGCTGGCCTTTTGCCCCCGGATTCGGCTTCGTCCTCCTTCCCCCTCTGTGGCACCAGCCGCGGCTGCTCCACCCATCGTTCCCGCTCCCCTGGCTGGGATTCAAACTCCCTCTTCAGCTCAGGAGGAAAGGGACTCCACGAAAAAGGATAGGAAAGACAAGGAGCGTGATACTGACAGGCATCGTAGCCACAAGAGGAAGGCAGATTCAGCTTCCTTAGCCCCGCCGTCTAAGCAGCTCGCCTCCCCTCTTAAGGTCTCCGGGTTTTCCCCCTCCAGGCTTCATTCTCCACATTTCTCCCCGGAGCCGGAGGAGGAGACCCGGTCACCTTCGAGGTCTTCCAGGTGGCCTTTCCGGCCAGCCACGGCAGCCTCATCCAGGTCAACAAGAAGTGTATCCGACGCGGACATGGACCGGATGATGCGTCGATTTCTTCAGGCCCAGCTGCAGATGGGAGTGCTCTTGCCTCCTCCCCCTGCGGGGGGGGGGGGAGCTTGACCCCATTTTTCACCCCCATTGCTCCTTCTCCGACCCGCTACCGGGGTTCGAGTAGCTTCGGAGTCGGGGTAGTGTCTGCGCCGACAGTGTTTCCTACTTCGGCGCCAACTGTACCTTCGAGTTTGTCAGATCCATTTTCGGGGCCATGAGATGAGCGTCGGATCTGGAGGGGGTCAGTGTGCCGTCGGCTCCATTGAGGTTGGATCGCACTGCCCTTTCGGATCCGATCGGGTCATCTCCGGCGCCGATCCACGCGCCAGGTCCGGGGGGGGGCTGCTTTCGGATCCTAGGGAGAGCAGCTCACCCTCGGCATTCGACGTCATGGAGAGGGTCCTTTCGAGGGATTCGAGGCCCCAGGCTCTTGCTACGGATCCACCCGCCATTCCCTCTCAGGCAGGCCTGTCTTCCATCATCCGGCCCCAGGGCCTACGTCCCAGATGGTTCCCGTAGAGGAACAGGACATTGTTGGTGAGCCCTCCGCGGACATCCCCTCCCCCCTCCCAAGGAGGTACCTCACAAACGAAAGTGCAAGAGGAGGCACTTGGACTCACCCAAGTTCCTCACAGAAGACACGGACTTGGAGGAAGGGGAAGGTTCTCCCAGGTCACCCCCCGAGGACGTCTCATTTGGAGACATTATGGAAACGCTTCGTATTAGAGGGGGGGTGGTCATCCCAAAAGCCTTCCTTGGATGAGTCTGTCTTTCTGGAGGCGTTCGACGCAGGCCCATCTACCTCTTGGGTGTCCCCTCCCGCCGATCCCCTGGTGGACCTCATAACTACCAGGGCATGGAAGGAGACGGACACTGTGGAGCCAATACCCAAGAGACCGGACAGGATTCTCAGCTCCCCCACAGATAGGACAGTTTGGAGCAAAGGTGCCCCGGTAGATACCATGGTGGTGGCGGCTTCCACCAAGAAGGAATTAGCACAGGAGAGTCCCTCGGTACATCCTCCAGACAAGGAGTCTCGGACGATGGACCACCTCAGAAAGCGGATGTTCGCTTCTGCGACCTTCTCTGTAAGGTCGCTGAACTATATGGCACACGTGATACAACTCCAGCTGGACCTAATCAAAGAGTACGCTAGGTCACCCCCAGAGTCCATGTTGGCCGAGGACAAACGGACCTTCTCGGCTCGAATGGCCACTCTTAAGTCTATCACAAACACCTCTATGTTGCTTCTTTCCCATGCCACGGAGGGAGTGGATAGAGCCAGGGGAGCAGGCATTGTCTTACGACGACAGGCCTGGCTCCGTCTTTGTGACTTTGCGGAACCCTTCAAGGTGTCCTTCGTGAACGCCCCCTTTGACGGTTCTACACTTTTCGGCAAAACCATCCATGATACGCTACTCCAGAGCAAGAAGGACGGGAAAATGTTGTCTGCCGTCGGGATCCGCTTCTCGGCTCCTCAGAGGTCCTTCTCCAGGAACCAAAGAGGACAGAAGAAGATGTGGTTCCGGAAATCCCAACAATCCCATTTCACTCCAGATCCCTCGTCCTTCAGAGGCCGAGGAGGACAGGGTGGATGCCGGCCCAGAGGCAGAGGGGGGGGGGCTAAGAATTTCGGGTCGAGGGAACCATTTTCCGATCGACCCGCGCAGCAACCCTGAGGGGTTGCCCGACTGCTCCTCTCTGGAGGCAGTCGGGGGATGCTTCTTGGAGCATCTAGCACCTTGGGAGTCCATTACGACAGATCGCTGGGTGCTCCGGATCATATCCAGAGGTTACTCAATTCCATTCCTTAGTTCTCCTCCCCGGTCGGGGTGCCTCCCCGATGTACCACCCAATCAGAGGGAGGTAGCAGCCTTCGGAATAAAAGAGCTACTAAGAAAAAGAGCCATCCAGCACATCCACCCCCCCCGGTCAATCCAGATCAGGCTTTTACTCCAGGTTCTTTTTGGTGCCAAAAAAGACGGGGGACTTACGGCCAATCCCCGACCTGTCCAAACTGAACCTGTCAGTTGCCAAAGAGAAGTTCCGGATGGTCACCATTCAATCCATTCTCCCACTGTTACAGGAGAACGACTGGATTTGCTACATAGACCTCAAGGATGCGTACTACCATGTTCTAATGGACAGGCGATCCAGGAGGTTTCTCCACTTTCAGCTGGGAGCCAGCCATTATCAGTTCAGGGTCCTACCCTTCGGCCCCCAGGGTGTTCACCAAGGTCATGGCAGTTTTAGCGGCCCACCTGAGGCTTCAGGGAATACAGGTCTTTCCTTACCTGGACGACTGGCTCCTAGCCACCCTCACCAGGCATCTACTATGTTCAGTGAGAGACTATTTCCTACATCTCGCCCGCTATCTAGGGATCACAATCAACCACAAGAAATCCTCCCTTCAGCCTACTCAGATCTTGGATTTCATAGGGGCCAGGGTAGACACAATTCAGTCCAAAGTCTTTCTGACGTTGGACAGACTCCACAATCTAAACCCCCACATTTTGGCTCTTCTTCAGTCCTCGGCCTCTCCAGCGGAGTTAGTCCTGAGGGCTCTGGGGTCCATTGGCAGCGGCCATCAACCTGTTACCGCTTGCACGTCTGAATATGAGGATTCTCCAGTGGACCTTAAAGGTCCAGTGGTCCATTCTACTACATCCCTTGTCTGCCCCTATTCCTCTCAGCAAGGTTTGCAGAGAATCTCTACTTTGGTGGCTCCATTCCAAGCACCTCCGGAAGGGCGCCCTTCTCCATGTCCCCACCCCAAGTCACAGTGACCCCGGATGCGTCTCGCCTCAGGTGGGGGGGGCATTGCATGGGCAGAACCGTCCAAAGCACATGGACTCACACAGAGACCTTTTTGCATATCACTGTTCTGGAGATGAGGGCGGTGCTTCTAGCATTGCAGGCTCTCCATTCCCTTCTTCCTCTAGGGACTGTTGCAATTCAAACAGACAACATGTCAGTGGTCTGGTACATCAACAAGCAAGGGGGAACCAGATCTTACCCACTTTGTCGAGAGGCCATGAGAGTGTGGGAATGGGCGATATCCACCAACTGCTTTCTCATAGCAACGCACATACCGGGTCGGTCAAACATTCTGGCAGACAAGCTGAGTCGAACTATCCTCTCACCCTACGAGTGGTCTCTGAACCCCTTAGTAGCGAAACAGATCTTCCTCATATGGGGTCACCCAACCTGTGGGTATCGGATCCGAGGCGGCAGCTTTGCTAGCAAAGATCCGAGCTCCAAGCTCCTACCCCTACCCACAATGCCCTGCTACCTCCTCTAGCCCTCAGATCTCATTTGCGCTTCTTGAAGCATCTGAGAACGAGCTCCTACCGTTGGGTTTGTGAGTTGAACTAGAAAATTTAAACTTTTCCCTTTAAAATCTCTGTAATTTTAGTGTGTTTGGTACCCCTTTCTCTTAATCTATTTGGGTAGTTTTATCGTTAGTTTAGTGTAGATTTTAATTTTCCTCCCCTATCTGTCTGTGTGTGAAGGTGTGTGCGTGGGCCTGTTCTCTTCAAAATGTCTGAAGGCCCAAAGCAATTTTTCTAAATGCTCGAGTGTGGCCATAAGCTGTCCCCATCAGATGGCCGCTTTCGCTATTTACCTGGGCGTGGATCATCTTTCGTCAGGCTGCACTATCTGTGCAGCCTTCAACCCCAGGGCTTTGAGGAATAGGCGGACTAAGTTTGCCCCCGGATTCGGCTTCGTCCTCCTTCCCCCTCTGTGGCGCCAGCCGAGGCTGCTCCACCCATCGTTCCCGCTCCCCTGGCTGGGATTCAAACTCCCTCTTCAGCTCAGGAGGAAAGGGACTCCAGGAAAAAGGATAGGAAAGACAAGGAGCGTGATACTGACAGGCATCGTAGCCACAAGAGGAAGGCAGATTCAGCTTCCTTGGCCCCGCCGTCTAAGCAGCTCGCCTCCCCTCTTAAGGTCTCCGGGTTTTCCCCCTCCAGGCTTCATTCTCCACATTTCTCCCCGGAGCCGGAGGAGGAGACCCGGTCACCTTCGAGGTCTTCCAGGTGGCCTTTCCGGCCAGCCACGGCAGCCTCATCCAGGTCAACAAGAAGTGTATTCGACGCGGACATGGATCGGATGATGCGTCGATTTCTTCAGGCCCAGCTGCAGATGGGAGTGCTCTTGCCTCCTCCCCTGGGGGGGAGCTTGACCCCATTTTTCACCCCCATTGCTCCTTCTCCGACCCGCTACCGGGGTTCGAGTAGCTTCGGAGTCGGGGTAGTGTCTGCGCCGACAGTGTTTCCTACTTCGGCGCCAACTGTACCTTCGAGTTTGTCAGATCCATTTTCGGGGCCATGAGATGAGCGTCGGATCTGGAGGGGGTCAGTGTGCCGTCGGCTCCGTTGAGGTCGGATCGCACTGCCCTTTCGGATCCGATCGGGTCATCTCCGGCGCCGATCCACGCACCAGGTCCGGGGGGGGGGGGGCTGCTTTCGGATCCTAGGGAGAGCAGCTCACCCTCGGCATTCGACGTCATGGAGAGGGTCCTTTCGAGGGATTCGAGGCCCCAGGCTCTTGCTACAGATCCACCCGCCATTCCCTCTCAGGCAGGCCTGTCTTCCATCATCCGGCCCCAGGGCCTACGTCCCAGATGGTTCCCGTAGAGGAAAAGGACATTGTTGGTGAGCCCTCCGCGGACATCCCCTCCCCCCTCCCAAGGAGGTACCTCACAAACGAAAGTGCAAGAGGAGGCACTTGGACTCACCCAAGTTCCTCACAGAAGACACGGACTTGGAGGAAGGGGAAGGTTCTCCCAGGTCACCCCCCGAGGACGTCTCATTTGGAGACATTATGGAAACGCTTCGTATTAGAGGGGGGGTGGTCATCCCAAAAGCCTTCCTTGGATGAGTCTGTCTTTCTGGAGGCGTTCGACGCAGGCCCATCTACCTCTTGGGTGTCCCCTCCCGCCGATCCCCTGGTGGACCTCATAACTACCAGGGCATGGAAGGAGCCGGACACTGTGGAGCCAATACCCAAGAGACCGGATAGGATTCTCAGCTCCCCCACAGATAGGACAGTTTGGAGCAAAGGTGCCCCGGTAGATACCATGGTGGTGGCGGCTTCCACCAAGAAGGAATTAGCACAGGAGAGTCCCTCGGTACATCCTCCAGACAAGGAGCCTCGGACGATGGACCACCTCAGAAAGCGGATGTTCGCTTCTGCGACCTTCTCTGTAAGGTCGCTGAACTATATGGCACACGTGATACAACTCCAGCTGGACCTAATCAAAGAGTACGCTAGGTCACCCCCAGAGTCCATGTCGGCCGAGGACAAACGGACCTTCTCGGCTCGAATGGCCACTCTTAAGTCTATCACAAACACCTCTATGTTGCTTCTTTCCCATGCCACGGAGGGAGTGGATAGAGCCAGGAGCAGGCATTGTCTTCGACGACAGGCCTGGCTCCGTCTTTGTGACTTTGGAACCCTTCAAGGTGTCCTTGAGAACCCCTTTGACGGTTCTACGCTTTTCGGCAAAACCATCCATGATACGCTACTCCAGAGCAAGAAGGACGGGAAAATGTTGTCTGCCGTCGGGATCCGCTTCTCGGCTCCTCAGAGGTCCTTCTCCAGGAACCAAAGAGGACAGAAGAAGATGTGGTTCCGGAAATCCCAACAATCCCATTTCACTCCAGATCCCTCGTCCTTCAGAGGCCGAGGAGGACAGGGTGGATGCCGGCCCAGAGGCAGAGGGGGGGGGGCTAAGAATTTCGGGTCGAGGGAACCATTTTCCGATCGACCCGCGCAGCAACCCTGAGGGGTTGCCCGACTGCTCCTCTCTGGAGGCAGTCGGGGGATGCTTCTTGGAGCATCTAGCACCTTGGGAGTCCATTACGACAGATCGCTGGGTGCTCCGGATCATATCCAGAGGTTACTCAATTCCATTCCTTAGTTCTCCTCCCCGGTCGGGGTGCCTCCCCGATGTACCACCCAATCAGAGGGAGGTAGCAGCCTTCGGAATAAAAGAGCTACTAAGAAAAAGAGCCATCCAGCACATCCACCCCCCCGGTCAATCCAGATCAGGCTTTTACTCCAGGTTCTTTTTGGTGCCAAAAAAGACGGGGGACTTACGGCCAATCCCCGACCTGTCCAAACTGAACCTGTCAGTTGCCAAAGAGAAGTTCCGGATGGTCACCATTCAATCCATTCTCCCACTGTTACAGGAGAACGACTGGATTTGCTACATAGACCTCAAGGATGCGTACTACCACGTTCTAATGGACAGGCGATCCAGGAGGTTTCTCCACTTTCAGCTGGGAGCCAGCCATTATCAGTTCAGGGTCCTACCCTTCGGCCCCCAGGGTGTTCACCAAGGTCATGGCAGTTGTAGCGGCCCACCTGAGGCTTCAGGGAATACAGGTCTTTCCTTACCTGGACGACTGGCTCCTAGTCACCCTCACCAGGCATCTACTATGTTCAGTGAGAGACTATTTCCTACATCTCGCCCGCTATCTAGGGATCACAATCAACCACAAGAAATCTTCCCTTCAGCCTACTCAGATCTTGGATTTCATAGGGGCCAGGGTAGACACAATTCAGTCCAAAGTCTTTCTGACGTTGGACAGACTCCACAATCTAAACCTCCACATTTTGGCTCTTCTTCAGTCCTCGGCCTCTCCAGCGGAGTTAGTCCTGAGGGCTCTGGGGTCCATTGGCAGCGGCCATCAACCTGTTACCGCTTGCACGTCTGAATATGAGGATTCTCCAATGGACCTTAAAGGTCCAGTGGTCCATTCTACTACATCCCTTGTCTGCCCCTATTCCTCTCAGCAAGGTTTGCAGAGAATCTCTACTTTGGTGGCTCCATTCCAAGCACCTCCGGGAAGGGCGCCCCTTCTCCATGTCCCCACCCCAAGTCACAGTGTCCCCGGATGCGTCTCGCCTCAGGTGGGGGGGGGGGCATTGCATGGGCAGAACCGTCCAAAGCACATGGACTCACACAGAGACCTTTTTGCATATCACTGTTCTGGAGATGAGGGCGGTGCTTCTAGCATTGCAGGCTCTCCATTCCCTTCTTCCTCTAGGGACTATTGCAATTCAAACAGACAACATGTCAGTGGTCTGGTACATCAACAAGCAAGGGGGAACCAGATCTTACCCACTTTGTCGAGAGGCCATGAGAGTGTGGGAATGGGCGATATCCACCAACTGCTTTCTCATAGCAACGCACATACCGGGTCGGTCAAACATTCTAGCAGACAAGCTGAGTCGAACTATCCTCTCACCCTACGAGTGGTCTCTGAACCCCTTAGTAGCTAAACAGATCTTCCTCAGATGGGGTCAACCTTGCTGCGATCTGTTCGCGTCGCCTTCAAACACAAAGTGCAGCGTGTTTTTCGCTCTGATTCCCCCACCAGGGGAAAACCCCAGAGACGCTCTGGTTCATGCTTGGCCATCCGGTCTTCTTTATGCTTATCCTCCTCTTCTGTTGATGACAAAATTCTTACAGAAAGCTCATCGGTTGGGGAGCAGAGTTATACTCATAGCCCCATTTTAGCTTTGTCAAACCTGGTTCCCATGCCTACGGTCTCATCTAGTGCATCCTCCCTGGATCTTAGATCCCCTTCTGGATCTGATTTCCTCACTCCTTGGGATTGAGGACCCCCGACCTGGACAACCACAAGCTCTCAGCTTGGTTGATCCAGTTCCCTTAATTGCTAGGACTCCCGGTATCTCATCCTCAGTTAAAGCTATCCTGGTGGCCGCTCATAAGCCTTCTACCAGGAAAGTCTACAAGAGTAAATGGAAACGTTTTTCTATCTGGGTGGATTATAGGAATTTGGATCCTTTTACGGCTCCTATTCCAGCAGTCCTCAATTTTTTTATCCCAAATCTTTCATCAGGGGGCTAGTTCTTCAACTGTTAAAGTTCAGCTGGCAGCAATTTCCCACTTTCACATTGGAAACAAATTTGGCCCCCTAGCATCCTCTAAGATCTGCAAGACCTTCCTGAAAGGTACCTTTCTTTTGAGACCCCATGTTAAGGAAGCAGTTCCTGTATGAGATTTAACCCTAGTTCTCCAGGCTCTGACTGGTCCCCCTTTTGAGCCCGCAGCTTCGGTCGACTTGAAGTATGTATCTTGGAAAACTGCCTTCCTGATTGCTATTACCTCTACTAGAAGTATATTGGAGCTTCAGGCTTTTTGTAGTAAGCCCCCATACATCATTTTTCATAAAGACAGAGTTTCCCTCAGGACTAACCCCTCCTTTCTGCCTAAAGTGGCTTCCAAAGCCAACATCAACCAATCCATCAATCTGCCTGTCTTCTTTCCTAATTATCACAACAAAGGAGAGTATAGACTTCATTGCCTGGATGTACATAGACAGTTACGATTTTACTTACACAGAATGGCTGTTTTTCAAAAATCGGAACAGCTCTTTGTCTCTTTTGCTAAGTCTTGTTTGTGTAAACCAATGACAAAGGTAACCTTAGCTAGGTGGATTTCCCAATGCATTTTTCTCGCATACAGAAGCTCTGGTTGACCTGAGCCTGTGCGGGTTTGGGCACATTCTACCTGTTCTGTGGCTACTTCTGCGGCCTTCTGGTCGAGGGACCCTTTGGTTGACATTTGTGCAGCAGCTACTTGGGCTTCTTCTCATACTTTCATTACACATTATAAATTGGATCTGATTTAGGTTCGTAGGTTCATAGGTTAGTACTAAGCTAACTGCCCTTGCGAGCCATTTTAGGCTTAGCCAATTATCCCTTGTGAGACTCAACCCCTGCACCTTGTGTTTGTAAGGCAAACACCTTAACTATTAGGCCATCCTCCCTCCACATCCTTTGGCTCTGCAGTGCTCCGGAATATCCTTCCATATGGACCTCCCAGGTTGTTGGTGGCTGGGGACTCTGTCCCACAGGTTGCTGATCAAATGAAGTTAACTATTTCAGATAAAGAAGTTATGTACTCACCATAACGTTCCATCTGAGTAGGTAACTTCATTTGTCAGCAGCCAACCCTCCCTCCGTCCCCCTGACATGTAGTTCGCCTTTGAAGGATCATTGTATTTCACTTCCCAGTTGACATCAGGTTAGGATGTTCAGGTAGTTTTTTCCTTGTGTTATGGTAGTATTCTGTGATACTATGGCAAACTTGATCTAAGGGCTAGAGGGAGGTAGCAGGGCATTATAGGTAGGGGGAGGAGCTTGGAGCTCGGATCTTTTGCTAGGAAAGCTGCCGGCTCAGATCCGAATCGGATCCGATACCCACAGGTTGCTGACAAATGAAGTTACCTACTCAGATGGAATGTTATGGTGAGTACATAACATCTTTTTTTACAACTCCAGGGTCCAGAGGTTCAGGCCTGACCTCTAGTCATTGTCTTTGTGGAATTTACTTGTTCTCTCAGCTTTATTTCTGCCTATTCTGCTTTAATCCCACCTCACAAAAAAAATGCTGGTTAATTCACTTCTCTAAATTGTCCATGCATATTGCATTTAGCATTGCCCTTACGGCCTAGGTTGTGGTTGTAAATGTCCAAGATATACCATTTCACTTAACTGGTCAAAAATGAATACTTTAAATTAAAAATATTCTGTACCAGGCCAGAAGCTAATCACCGATGTTTTAAAGTTCTAAGGTTTATGTACTGTGACCTCCACATTAATCTGAAAGAATTGATGGCTATCCTGATATCCTGGCAAGATTCAAATCAGTCTTAAGACCCAGATTTCCCAGATTGTAAATGCTGGCAGAGAAAGTGCAACTTATCATTAGTTTAAACAGGACAAAAGACCTCTATCATATTAAGATAAAGATGGGGGTCTTCTAAAAGTGGATTTTTGTCCATCATCTGAATTACCAGCTTCATTAGTTTTACTCTAGGTCTCCTCACCACTCATCAACACTACCAGCCATGCATGATCTGTGACTTTTACATAAGTTGAGTCTGGGTTACCCATATGCATTTCTTCCATTGCATCTTCTCCAGAAGCTGTTAAAGATTAAAAAATAAATAAAAAATAAAAAAAAATCTCAACCTTAGTTCTCCTTGTTGGCCTAAGCAGCCATGGTTCAGCTTGTTATCACATACATTGTTGTTGTTGTTGTTTGTCTTTCGGCTTTTCCCGGTTAGGGGTCGCCACAGCGGAACACTGGTCCGCTAATGATTGGCAGTAGACTTTCACAAACGCTGAGGTGCCAGCTCGACGTTCAGCCTTCAAGGTTTCCAGTTTACATCAAAGGCAGCAGTAATGCCATTTCAGTACATTGGATTTTGTCAGGCAACTGAGAGAGAGTTCAAGTACTAAATGGTTTATACCGTCTGATCAGCTGTTTGTTATCAGTTATGAAGGGTAAACAGGGTTGCCCATTGATTGAACAGATTCTAGCTAAATAATTGTCTTACTACAGTATCTTTTTTGATAAATAGATCAGTACAATGAATAAGGAGATTAGATTTCTTTTCTCAGGTCAGCAGCTGCTACTGCAGTCTTCTTCACAAACTGTATTTGGGTTTGGAGGTCTCTACATCTAGTTAGCTCTGGTCAGCATACTGGCTTTAAGGCTTTTGTGTGGTTTCTTATTTTAGTTTTTTTTTTTTTTTTAGTTCCCGACAGCTTACCATTAGCAGTCACTAGCTCCTCCACTCAGTCAACAGAGTCTGCCAGGCCTACCTCTCCCCTGGGTTCAAGCCAACTCATGTCTGGTGCCAATGAAGAGATCAGAGATGCCGGTTCAAAGACATGCTTCTGACATGCGGTGTGCCATAACCCCACTATCCCACAGCAGCTTTGCGAACTTCGCTATGACTGCCTTTGGGAGGTGAATGTGCAGTTCTGCACATAAGCAACTGCCCATCTTAGTGGTATACTGCTTGCAGCTCAAAGTTTGCCAAATTCTGAATGCTGCTATTACAGTGAGCTTAGGCTGCCAACCTCCCCCTGGATGGGGAAGCTATTCTCGGCCACTCACTCTCATCCTGCACGTCTTGGTCTTTCCAGTGCCCATACTGTTAGAATGCGGGTCATTTGTAATACAGTCAGGGCCTTATCCCTCTGCTGTATGGGGTTGGAACATTGTTTTACAACTTGTTAAGCTCTACTGTATTAATAAGCATTTTTTCACCCTCCTTAGATTGATATTTTGGCAAATATACAGTGTTTTTACAGTATTACATAGTGCATTTGAAAATAATCTGAAAATTAACAAACTCCTTTGGTCACTCAATATTCCAAAGGGATACATTAACACACTGAGAGATTGGTGAAAAACAAGAGCACCTAGTTACTGCACAAAATCAGCATGCCATTAGAAAAAAAAAAACTGTTTCAAGTGCCACCATTTTTTTATGCTAAAGCAGACCTTCTCACTTACACAACATTTAACCACAAACTCATTAAGTATTAAAGCAGCTTTACATGTCAAACATATGTTTAAAAAATTAAATTAATCATGTTCTTCATAAAAAGCAACTAACATCAGTAAAACAAAATACCTCTAAACAACTCCTCACAGCACATTTAACAGGTTCATCTTGGTCCTGTCACAATGGAAGTAACATCTCTGTATTACTTACATGTTCCTCATTAAGTAAATGTTGACAAACTGGCCTTGCATTGGAACATGCACCATGGACATCACTTTTGAAATTTTAGTAATAACTGATGTGAAGTTGTTCAATCTCGATGTTCATTCTTCACTGATGGGTTCGGAGCCGATCCTTGGCTCCGACACGGCCGACTAGCAAGCTCAAAGTTCTCCATTAGCTCGATACCCAACCCCTTATCCCACAAAGCACTGCTGGAATTACCTCAGATCTAGTTTGCTGCGGCACAGATCTCTTGGTTTCCAGCATTGCTCAGGACTATTATTGGGAGTTTTCAACTATCAGCAAGTTTTATATTTCAATGTTTATATATCTTTGAGTACTATATAATACTAGATATTATTAGCTAGTAAATAGTTGTTTTCTGTGTTCCACCCCTTTCCTCAGTAAAATCTTTTTTTGCCTTCGGCCCTTTGGCCTCAGGACCTCTTCTTATAGTTGTTAGTTAGTGTTCGCCTTTTGGGATTCTTTTTATTGGATTGCTTAATCCTATTTATCCCTGATATAGTTATTAGTTGCCTTTTTGGGCTGTGTGTGTGTATTGGGTGAGTTAGTTAGATTTCTTCTTAAATAGCTCATAGTTAAACATTGTGTTCCATTTTATTGGATTTTGTGAAATGTCTGAAGAGAAGGAAAAACATCCAAAGTCTGGGTTTAAAAAATGCCCAGACTAAAATGTCCATCACGGATGCCCATGTGCAGTGTGTTTACTGTTTGGGTGAGGTGCACCTGCAAGAGTCATGCAGTATCTGTCACTCCTTTTCCACCAGTGTGCTTGCAGAAAGGAAGAGGAAGTTAATTGATAGGGGTATTATCAAACACCCTTTTTAGAGGCATTGTCTGACCAGGATGGGGCCAGCAAATCATCCAAATCTTCCTCTGAATCCAGGACTAAAAAAGGAAAAAGGTCAGAAAGTGTGGTGACTTCAGCTCCGCTGCCTTCGGAGCCAACAGTCTGTTGAGACACTGCTTTGGAACCAGTTGCCAAAAAACCTCTATCGATACTGCTCCAATCGGCCCCATCTGTTCACTCTTCCAGGTCTTTTGTCAGCCTTTCCGATCTGGATATGGACCGGCTGGTTCAGAAACTCTTAAAGGCACCAGGCCTAGCTAAATTGCTGTCAGCTCAGACCCAACCGTCGGAGCCAAAGACCACTACTCTTGAATTGTCTGCTCCTCCTCCAAGCCATACCAGACCTTCGGAGCCAGAGGAGGCCGACCTGATGATTGTGGATCCCTTGGAGCCGACACCTGCTCCAGTGTCTTCAGCTCCATCTGCTCGGACATTCTCGACACTCTCTGGCCGGGTCCGGGGAGTATAGTCGCACCGACTTGTCGGTGTCGACTCTTCCTCTCGGGGCCTCGGCTCAGGTGAGCTCAGCTCCTACCTCGGGTTCGGAGCCCACGGCTTCGGTTCGGGAGGAGATTTCGGCTCCGTCGGATCCGTCGACTCCTTCTCATTGGAGCCGAGGTGCATTCGAAGTCATGAGGCAAATGTTGTCTCCTAAGACTTCCTCATCTCAAGGTCTGGCCTCTTCTTCCCCTAAAGTGCCTCTGTCAGTTTCTGTTTCCTCCGGTCATCTCAAGCGTAGAGACCCTGAGCCTCAGGTAGCCCCACAGGGCGCTCCCTGCTCTTCTGAGAGCTTTTCAGAAGTTCCCCTTGAAGATGTTCCCAGGAAGAGATTATGCAAGAGGAGGCATTTGGACTCCCCACAGGAGTCTCTCATATCGGACACCGACTTGGATGAATCAGAAGGGTCCCCTAGATCCCCCTCTGAGGACATCTCCTTTGCGGAGATTCTTGAAATTCTTAGGCAGAGGGGTGATTGGCAGTCCAAGAACCCTACTGAGGACGAGTCGGTTCTCCTGAAGCCGTTTGGGTCTCAGCTTTCCACCTCTTGGGTATCTCCGCCCTACGATGAGCTTATGGATCTGGTCTCTCGTAGGGTGTGGGAGTCACCAGAATCTATGGAACCTGTTCCTAGGAGGTCTAATAAGTTTATTTCTGCCTCCGTGGATAAATCCTTTTTGACTTAGGGAGATGTTCATCGTGTTTCACTGTTGCAGTCATGACTGTAGGGTTCTCCCCTGCCGGCAGGCAGTCCTAGGTCGGCCAGAATCCCAAAGTCTGGGTCCGGCGTTGGCTGCTCAGCCATGCTCCCTGACGTCAGAGCGCCAGGAATACAAAGCTGGCAGCCGACGCCATGTTCTCCAGTCTTTCTTGCCATGCGGTGATAGCAGTTCGCAAGTGCCAGTCGGCTGACTCCTGACAATTTTTTCTTACATACTTCAGTCCGAAAACTTTCTTCTCCTACTCAAAGCTAAGTACCCAGTTGGGGAAACTTTTTTCTTGCTCCAGTCCGATGTCAGAAAAAGTTAATAATTGTATTTCATATGGGAAGCAAATACCTCATAAGGATTTTCATTCTTACTGTATTCCTTGCTTAGGCCCTGACCACGACGTAGCTAGTTGTCGGTTTTGTGCTAGATTTAATCAACGTACGATTAAATAAAGGTACGATTTTGCTTTTCATTACTTCGGTAGGCGTTTTAATTACAAAATGTCGTCAGACACGCTTCCAACTTCCGGAGTTCACAAACGACGCAAGGATAAAGACAGGCCTCCAAGGTCCAAAACAGACGATGTTGTACAAGCAGAGCCAGCTTCAGGTTCGGCCGTCGTCAGTGAGGCGCTTTTGCAGCCCCTGTCGTCGGCCATTTCGGAACCGATAGCCGAAACGGACTCCCACAAGGAGCCAACTAGGCCTTTGAATATTTCAGTTGCAGGACCTTCGGACAATGCTCCTTCAGATGGGTCCGGAGCCGCTGTGCAGGTACCGGCTTCCGAGGGGGTTTTCAGGCTTACACAGATTCTGATAAAGGCAAAGACAAAGGCAAAGACTCCTTCCAAATCAAAGACTACAGCCCAGGCCTCTTCTGATCCGGGACCCAAGTCTCAGAAACAGTTACTTAAGATGGCGGAGGACTTACTTACTATTATTAGGGGTTCACATCCCCCTCCAGATAAAAGGCCAAGGCAGGAATTGTATTATGACTCCTCTGATCAGGCTTCTGTTTCTTCAGTTTCTTCTTCTGACCAGGATTATTCTTTCCCTCCTTATGAGGATTCTGATGCTGAGGAATCCATTCCTTCAGCTTCTCCCCCTGAGGATTTTTCTTTTGGGGAAACTTTACATGAAATGAGAGAACATTTTCACTGGGAAGGACAGGAGTACTCGGAATCTAAGAAAAGACTTAGGGATTTCTTCTTCTTCCCCAACATAGACCCCTGGCAATCCCTCCTATTTTGGATATTGTGGATGATGCCTTTTCTGAGGCTAACTTAACTCCCGACTCTTTTCCTCCAGCTCCTGTTAAGCCAGACAGATATTATAGGGTTCCTGATTCCCACCAGTTTTTATACAAGAATCCTACTGCTGATCCTGAAATCATTTCTCAGAGCCCTAAGGGGGTTAAGGCCACTTCTGCTAAAAACCCCATTCCCACTGAGAAGGATTCCAGATCTTTAGAAAGATGGGGCAAAAAAGTATACACTTCTGCAACTTTATCTATTAGGGCTTTAAACTGTCAATTTCATATGCTGAAATACCAGCAATTTCTTCTGTCTGTTTTGAAACAAAAGCTAACTTCCATTTCCGCTTGTGCAGATAATAAGGAATTACATGATTTAATGCATGCCACTGAACAAGTAGGGAAGCATGGTTTACACTGTGGTTTTGATGCCTTGGAGGCTTCTTGTAGGGCTGCTGCCTCTGGCACAGTCATCAGAAGGCATGCTTGGTTAAAGGAACAAAACTTGCCAGATCAAGTAAAAGCTAAGTTATTGGATGCTCCTGTTCAGCGTAATGTTTTGTTTGGATCTAAGGCTGAAGGGGTGATAAAGAAGATGGAGGACAAGGCAAAACCATGCAAACGGTTAAGGATTTCTTACAAGTACAGCCCCCCAGATTTAGTAGGAATTGGCCTACTAAAAATTGGTCCTTTCTCAATTCAGACAGGCCTCAGAGGGGTAGATACAGACTCTCCCGAGGAAGGCCCCAAACGCAAACCTCTTACAGACCAAGACAGTGGACTGCTTCCACCCCTAGTGGTGGAGGGGACAGATCTCAAGCTCATAGAAAACAGGCTCAATGACTCCCTCTGCTGGGCTGCAGGAACTTCTTGTCTGGAAGCCCCTCTCGGAAGAAAACTCTCTCTTTTTCACCTAAATTGGACTCATATAACCCAAGACAAGTGGGTTCTGGATGTGGTTTCAAGAGGTTACAAATTCCATTTTCATACCCTACCAAGACCAAGCGGATGGCCGGATCTACCAAAACATCAATGGTTAGAGGCCTTAAACCAGGTGGAAGCCCTCTTGGCTATGAAGGCCATAGAACTGGTTCCACTTTCAGAAATGGGACAAGGTTTTTACTCAAGGCTCTTTCTAGTCCCCAGAAAGCAAAATTCATGGAGACCCATCCTGGATCTGTCAGTCTTGAACACTTTTCTCGAGATACCAAAATTCAAGATGCTTACTCTACAGCAGCTACTTCCAATGCTGAGCAAAAATGCATGGATGGTAACTTTAGATTTAAAGGAGGCTTATTTACACATCCCCATCAGGCAGGAGTGCAGAAAATACCTCAGGTTCAAGGCCGGATCGAGGCACTATCAATTCTCTGCGCTGCCCTTTGGATTGTCTACTGCGCCCAGGGTTTTCACCAAATGCCTGGCTCCAGTAGTAGCTTATTGCAGACTCAAAGGAATTCAAATTTACCCTTATCTGGACGACTGTCTTATTCAAGCAGACAGCAAGGATGTCTTACTCCAGCATCTAGAATTTGTTCAGAATCTTCTCAAGTTCCTAGGATTCACTGTGAACATAAAAAAGTTAAATTTGATACCCTCACAACAGATAACTTTTCTGGGTGCTCTTCTAAACACAACAACCCAGATGGCATTTCTGACATCCGAAAAACAATTACAGCTGGCTTCAACTTTCAAAACCTTGGCGTCATTAACTCAGCTATCTGCAAGGAAATTCCTGCAGGCTTTGGGTTACATGGCCTCCTGCATCCTTCTCATACCATATGCAAGACTACATATGAGGAAAATACAGTGGTACCTAAAAAGTGTATGGTCTCAGCATTGTCACAGTTTAGACACACAGATCACCGTCCTGCCTTGTCTTCAAAAGGAATTTCTTTGGTGGTCCAAGGCATGTATTCAAAACAAAGGGAAAGCCTTCAGTCTGCGTCCAGCCAGCCAGATATTAACCACGGATGCCTCAGATTACGCATGGGGAGCCCATTTGCCGGGCAAATGTCTGCAGGGCCTTTGGACAAAGGATAAGAAGCACCTGCATATCAATTTAAAGGAAATATTAGCCTTTCAGAACGCTCTGTTGGCCTTCAGGAATCTTCTACAACCAGGACAACTACTGATATGGACAGACAACACCACAGTTATGTGGTGCATAAACAAACAAGGGGGATCACATTCCTACCCCCTTTGCAGACTAGCCATGAATCTATGGAACACAGCTCTAGCTTGCAAAGTGGACCTTCAAGCTCAGTTTCTACCAGGGAAACAAAACATCCTGGCAGACAGTCTGAGCAGGAACCTGTCAGACCCAAACGAATGGATGCTGGACACCGAAATATTCAAGATGATTACAGCAGTCTGGGGATGCCCTCACATAGACCTTTTTGCATCCCACCTCAATCATCAACTACAGATTTTTTGCACAAGGACATTCCACAAACTAGTTTGGAAAGTGGATGCACTATCATTCAGTTGGAGAAACCTCTCGGGGTATGCCTTCCCACCTCTACCTCTTCTTCCACGGGTGTTGTTAAAGATCAAACAGGACAAGCCCAAGATGATAATTTTACTGGCCCCAAATTGGCCTCGACAGTTCCTACCCAAGCAGGTTATGGATGTCATTTTAGAAGCCAGACGTCCTAGCACTAGAAAATCTTATGCAGGAAAATGGAAAAGATTTTGCACCTGGATGCAGGCTCAGGATTCAGATCCTTTTATTCCTAATATTCCTCTGATTTTACTTTACCTGACAGACCTATTACATAAGGGTCTCTCCTTTTCTTCCATAAAGATACATGCCTCTGCTATCTCTGCTCATTATAATACAGACCCTCCTATCTTTTCCCACCTGCTCATGAGACAGTTTCTCAGAGGAGCTAAGAATTTAAGGCCCCCTAGATCTACACCCATTCCTGCCTGGGATCTCAACTATGTTTTGGAAAAACTCACCTTACCTCCTTTTGAGCCTGCTGCCACATCTGACATCAAGTTTTTATCTTGGAAGACAGCCATCCTGTTAGCTCTGACCTCTGCCAGGAGAGTTTCGGAGTTGCAAGCTCTCATGGCTGTGGAACCTTATATTATTTTTAACCAAGACAGGGTGTCTTTAAGGACTAATCCTACTTTCATGCCTAAGGTGGTTTCCAAAGTGGCTTTTAATCAAACTATTCACCTGCCAACTTTTTTCCCCAGTCCTCAAAATAAGGGGGAAAGGATCTTGCATTCCTTGGATGTACACAGACAACTACGTTTTTACCTGGACAGAACCAAGGACATCAGGAAATCAGAGCAATTGTTTGTTTCTTATGCTTCAAGTTCCCAAGGTAAAGCCATTTCAAAACAGACCGTTTCTAAATGGATTGCTCATGGAATCAGATTTTGTTATTCACACCATGGAAAGCAAATCCCAGGGAGTATAAGGACTCACTCTACCAGAGCTGCTGCCACTTCAGCTGCCTTCCTCAGGGGAGTTCCTACCAAAGACATTTTGGAAGCTGCAACTTGGAGTTCAGTGCACACTTTTCCTAAGCACTACAATCTACCTCTCTACTCTAAGAATAGGGCAGGCTTTGCTTCTGCAGTCTTGCAGGGCCTTCTAGCTGCCACCTCTACTTTATGACCACCTCCCTTTTATTCTGCTTTGGGATTCAACCCTACAGTCATGACTGCAACAGTGAAACACGATGAACATAGTACAGTTGTGTACACTTACCATAAATGTAGATGTTCGAGTGTCTTCACTGTTGCAGTCTGGGTTACCCTCCCTCCTGTCCCATCTTATTTTTTCTTTGGTGTGGTTCCCTTCTTCACCCTTCTTCTGAGGTGTATTTGCAAAGGGTTTGGGATTTTACTCATTTTGGAACACCTGACATCTGGGGCAAGAAAAACTGGAGAACATGGCGTCGGCTGCCAGCTTTGTACTCCTGGCGCTCTGACGTCAGGGAGCATGGCTGAACAGCTGACGCCGGACCCAGACTTTGGGATTCTGGCAGACCTAGGACTGCCTGCCGGCAGGGGAGAACCCTACAGTCATGACTGCAACAGTGAAGACACTCGAACATCTACATTTATGGTAAGTGTACACAACTGTACTTTCCTGTTTATGCCATGGTGGTGGCGGCAGCCACCAAAAAGGAAATGTCTGAGACATCCTTGTCTATCCATCCTCCTAACAGAGAATCTAGGATCATGGATAGATATGGGAAACGCCTGTTCAGTTTAGCGTTTTTCTCACTCAGATCACTGAACTACCTGACACATTTTTTCAGACTGCAGAGAGATCTCCTTGAGGAGCTGGGAGATACTGTTCACGGTGCTGTAGGTACGAGTGTATCAGACAAGATTGCCACTCAGCCCTCTACCCTCAATTCGATAGTCAAGTCGTCCATGTGTCTCGTATCTTACACAGCTGATGGTTCGAGTAGAGCTGCAGGTACAGGATGCAACTCTTTTCCTTCGTGGAACCCTTCAAGTCCTCCTTTACGAATACCCCATTTGACGGCTCATCTTTTTTGGCTAAAGGTGAAGGAGACTTTGACTAGGTGTGAGCAAGAGGGAAAGACTCTGTTTGCCATCAGAGTCCATTTTTCCACCCCCACTCGACCCTTTCCTAAGGGTCAGAGGGGAGGAAAGATGTGGCTCCGGAAAGCCCAAGGAGCCTTTCAAGACACACGTGGAGAGCCCCTCTCCAGAGGCAGAGGAGGGGGTTTCAATGGGAGACGCAGCCCTCACGGCAGAGGGGGTCCGCAACACCAGGGTGACAGAGATCACTTCTCTGGTCAGTCCTACCAGTGCTCCTGAAGGGAGGCCCGGCTGTCCTACTCTGGAGGCAGTCAGGGGTCGCTTGTCGTTGTACCCAGAAGCCTGGCTAAATATAACAAATGACATTTGGGTACAAAGTATCATTTCCAGGGGGTATTTCATACCGTTCTCCATCCAGCCCCTTCCTGTCAAAAAAATGCCGGACGTTCCACCCAGTCACATGGGACAAGCAGCAATAGAGGTATGCTGATTGCTAGAAAAAAGAGTCATCCAGCCAGTCCCGGCAGACCAAACAGGATTCGGACCTTGCTCAAGATTCTTTTAGGTTCCAAAGAAAACAGGGGACTGGAGACCCATTTTGGATCTCAGCAGACTCAGCCAATTTGTGAGAAAAGAGAAGTTCCAAATGGTCACGCTACAGTCCATACTCCCTTTTCTAGGGAAGGACAATTGGATGTGCATGATCGATCTCAAGGATGCATACTACCACATAAAGATGGCCAGGCCATCCAGAGATCACCTGCGTTTCCAGCTGGGAGCCAATCGTTATCAATTCCGAGCTGTGCCCTTTGTTTTCACTACAGCCCCCAGAGTGTTCACCAAGTGCATGGCAGTCTTCACGGCTCACCTGAGACATCTAGGATTCCAGGTGTTTCCGTATTTGGACGATTGGCTCCTTACCTCCACCACCAGGCATCAACTTCTTCAAGCGAGAGAGGCTACTCTGACACTCTGCGATTGACTAGGCATTAAAGTCAACTTCGAAAAGTCTGCCTTGTTGCCATCGCTGCATATCGTTTTTATAGGGACAGAATTAGACACGTCAACCACCAGTCTTCGTCTTCCACCAGAAAGGATTTGTATTCTTCGCCAACACATCATGTCCCTAATATCAAAGAACAGAGCACCAGCTGCAGAGGTATTGAAAGTTCTAAGATTGATGGCAGCAGCAATTTTAGCAATCCCATTAGCAAGGATGCATATGAGAATCCTTCAATGGTTTCTATTCACACAATGGTCTTATCAAGAACTTCCAATGAGTCATATGATCCTGATAACAAATTCCTGCAAGAAGGATCTTCAGTGGTGGTTGACATCTCTTCATGTCACAATAGGATGTCCCTTCATGCTCCCCCCTCCAGTTGCCACTGTGACCACGGATGCTTCCCTGATAGTGGGGGGGGGGCTTTTTCAGGGAAAGACTGCCCAAGGCACATGGACAGATCAAGAATCACATCTGCATATCAGTGTTCTGTAGATGAGAGCAGTACTCTAGCATTGCAATACTTTCAGGGCTCTCTTCCTCTAGGGACAATTGCAATACAGACAGACAACATGTCAGTGGTCTGGTACCTGAACAAGCAAGGCGTGACCAAGTCTTATCCCCTTTGCCGAGAAGCCCTCAGAGTATGGCAGTGGGCAGTGTCATCCCAGCACTTTCTGTTATCAACACACATCCTGGGCAAATCCATTGTCATAGCGGACAGACTGAGCAGGGCAATTTTATTGCCCCACGAATGGTCCCTCAACCAAGAGATTGTGGACAGGATCTTCCTCAAATGGGACCAGCCTTCCTGCGACCTGTTTGCCAGTCAAATCAGCAACAAATGCAGAAGCTATTTTGCCCTGATTCCTATGCCAGGTCACTCCCCGAGGGATGCTCTTGTCCACAATTGGCCCCCGGTCTCCTCTTCGCATTTCCACCAATTCCCCTGATACCCAAATTCTTACAGAAAGCAAAGTCACTGGGACGGACGATCTTCCTTATAGCCCTTCATTGGCCTCGGCAGATTTGGTTTCCATTTTTTTACCATCACATTCTGGAAGACCCATGGATCCTGGATCCAGTTCCGGACTTATTGACACATCCGTCAGGGGATCTTCATCCATCCTTGCAGACACTGAAGCTAACCACTTGGCTGCTCCAATTTCCCGCATAGCCAGGCTTTATAATCTTTCCCATGACACTAGTCAAATTTTGTTGACTTCCCATAAACCTTCCCCTAGAAAATTGTATCGTAGTAAGTGGAAGAGATTTTCCTTTTGGGCTTCGCCATTGTCTTCTATTTTACAATTCTTGACAGAAATCTTCAACAAAGGAGCAGCTGCTGCTGCAGTGTGAGTACAGTTAGCTGCTATATCTAATTTCCATCTAGGAATCGATGGTTTGAATATTATGGCTCACCAATTGTCTAAGGCTTTTCTAAAAGGTTCTTTTCACATGAGGCCGCCAGTGAAGACACTTTACTCTCCCTGGAATTTGAATTTTATGTTATCGTGCATCATTCTTCCTCCTTTTGAGCCTGCATCATCTTGTGAACTAAAATTTCTATAGTGGAAAACTATCTCCCTAGTAGCCATCACTTCAGCCTGCAGAGTGTCAGAGCTCCAAGCCCTATCCATCAAGCCCCCTTATATAGTGTTCCATGCTGATAGAGTATTTCTCAGGACAAATCCATCCTTTTTGCCTAAAGTATGCTCTGAGATTAACATTAATCAAGTCATTGAGTTGCCCGTTTTCTTTCCTAATCACACCAACAAATTGGAATATATGTTGCACAAACTCGATGTTCATAGACAACTTAGATTTTATTTAGACAGAACAAAAGACATTAGGAAATCAGATCAGCTTTTTGTGTGTTTTCCTGAGGCCAGGAAAGGTAAACCAGTTGCCAAAACAACCCTGTCTAAGTGGCTGTCGGATTGTATCACTTACACATATTCTTGTCATAACATGCCCTTGTCTAGTAAGGTGAAGGCTCATTCAGCCAGAGCAGTTTCTACCTCTTCAGCCTTTCAAGCCAAATTACCTTTGGACAACATCTGTGCAGCAGCCACATGGTCTAAACCTCACACTTTTATAACTCATTGCAAAGTGGTTAAGGCCTCCAGGGACAGGGCTTCATTTGTTTCTACGGTTCTGAAGAGTGTACTTCCCCGAGCCACCCAAGATCAGGGTGCTAGGGATGCTACCCATCAGTGAAGAATGAACGGCGAGATTGAACAACTTCAAATAAAGACGTTATGTACTCACCATAACGTTCCATGTTCATTCTCACGTCCCTCCCTCCTTCCCCCTCCTGGCTGGCAGTTGACCTGGAGGCTGTCTTCATCCTGGTTTTTCAAGGTGTCCTCATTCCTAGGCAGAATAATTATTGTACTTCTATATGGTACGCAGCAAACAAGATCTTAGCTAATTCCAGCAGTGCATTGTGGGATAAGGGATTAGGTCTCGAGCTACTGGAGAACTTTGAGCTTGCTAGTCGGCCGTGTCGGAACCGAGGATCGGCTCTGAAGCCATCAGTGAAAAATGAAGGCGAGATGGAACAACTCACATTGAGCATTATGGTGAGTACATAACTTCTTTTTACTTTATAAGCCAAAATGTAGGCAACAGACACAGTAGTATAACATGCTGAAAGTCATTGCCCCCCCCCCAAACCAAAAGACAATAAAAAACAATTTTAATGAGATGCAGACTCCTGATCCCCATGCATTTTATATTCCAAGTCATCATGTCTAAAAATAAGTACCTGTGATATCTGATTCAGAGAATCTAAAATAATAGGTGGCCCAAGATACTCTTAGCAACATCTTCTGATGTTGATTATTAGATAATTGTTGCAGTAATGTTAAGAATTGAGTTGTATCACCCACAGGATACCATACGTGTGGCCATTATGCAAAGCTGAGGCACTCCTCCTTCGCACAGCATGATTCCAACCTTAGACCTAGGCTAGGAGGCTGCATGCTGGTACATAAGGGACATATAGATGCCAAAATCCTCAGACCTTTCTTGCATCAAGTCCAGGAAGCACACTTCATTGTTTCCTTGGTCTGTCAACTATTTAAAAAGATCTAAATTGCCATTGGAGGCCTTCCTTATTATTTTATTTTGTATTTTGGAAGTTTGTGTATGCCATCAAAGAAAGGCAAATGCCTCTTTGGTAGGCAAATTCCCTAGTAGGCATTTTTAGAGTATTCTTATTATTTTATTTTGTATTTTGGAAGTTTGTGTATGCCATCAAAGAAAGGCAAATGCCTCTTTGGTAGGCAAATTCCCTACGAAAGTAGGCATTTACAATGTCTTTTCCTTAGGGGCTTAGCATAGCACTAAGGATTATGCCATTTGTCATGCTTTCTTTCCAAAAACCTCGAGGAGACAGCTTCCTTTTCTAAATATTTACTTGAAGAATAAACGACTGAAGGCTCATGTGTGAGATACTATATCTGCCAAAGTTCCTACCTTGGACATCCCCTCACAGCCAAAGAAAAACACCAAAAAAACTGAAGGAAGATTGTGTCCACAGGGCATCTGACTACTCAGACTGTTCCTTCTTTTGTAACCCTGCTGGAGACTGACAAGGAATTCCCTACAAGCACATTCTGTCTGACAGATGCTTCAGCCTTAAAAGGGGAGCCCAGGCTAGTGATTTCAGGAGAACCAAACGGAGTTTCTCAAATTTTTATTAGTGAGGAAGTCTCTGTTTTTATTTTTTGATGACTGTACGTCCGGGGTTGGGTACTTCCTATGTAATTTCCTTAGATAATCCAGCAACACAACAACAGAGGAACCCGGGTATCCACAAACGGAATCCGTCAACCAAAAATATATGCTAGATGTAGATACTTAGTAGGTGCAGGCAAAAATCCAGGCTCCAAAAAAGTTTCAGTTACAGTCTTTATTTTCAAAATAAACAAAAACAAAAAAATAGGAAAATAATTGCACCATATAACACTTAACGTTTATCACTGCGTTTTTCGTCCTGTAACACCAGACTTCATCAGATGTTTTCCCATTACCCCTTACTTCATTTAAATACCTATACCATCCTTAATTAACTCTTCAATTAATAATCTCACATTATCTCCACTTGAACTTGCTAACGCCAACCAGTACCTAAGGTTAAAATACATGGTTATATAAAATAAAAACAGTACATAAAACATTAAAAAAAAAAACTAAAAACACATTTTCATGCAGATGTTTTTCAACTTTATAAACAGAAACAAAAGAGGCAAAAAAGAACATACACAACAAAGCATGATGTTTATTCAAAACAAAAATCCAAATACCTTTCTACTCTAGCCATTCCTGTTTCAAGGGAGGCTGAATGGGATAACAGGAATTTTCTCACCAGCCACCTGCTCCCAGAAAGCCTGACAGATATTTCAAAGTCCCTGATTCATTCAAATACTTATATAAAAATACAATCTAGGACTCTGCTGTTGTTTCCCCAAACCTTCTAAGCTTTTCCTTTCTTTCACTGTTCATCCCAATTATAAGGATAGTTGAGTCATGGAGAGATATGGGGGAAAAAGTGTAGGTGTCAGTTACCTTTGCCTTCCATACTGTTAACTATCAGACACATGTGCCAAGATATCTTTTATCCATTTTTGACAACATGCAGAAACTTATGCCAAATACTCCTGGCAGTGATTCTAAATCAAACTGAAAACCAGTCCACAAATCCAAACGAGTAAGTAATGAGAAGAACGAAGGTCTGGCAGCAAAATGAGATTTATTAAAATAAAATCCACAAGCACCAAGTAGCAGATGTTCTACCAACACCAAGTAACAGACATGATTAACCTAGGTTTCGTCCTTATGCCAGGACTTCTTCAGAACAGCATGTAAAATTCACAACCCCACATAAATACCCTTTCATATCATCCCATTGCCAATTAATCAATTATACAATCATAAATTAAAAAAGACACTGCAAAACAAAAACATAAACCTAAAAATATGTACTATACTAAAAAACTTGGTCTAATTAAAAATGAAATTGTAACGAATATACAAATTCCTAATAAAATGTGTAAATAAACAATGAATACACTATGTTGTGAATATTTATTTAATCATACATTTAATTCCTACCTAAAATGTGCTTCAACTTCAATAAGGGCATTATAGTAACATAATCCTTTATACCAGGATATTTTGGCAGTGATTCTAAATCAGCAATGTGAACTATGATGTCTTCTGCTTATCAAGTAGCATACCATTTTATTAAGTGTTCCTATGATGTGACAGATGCTTCTTCCAGGACCTTTGCTCATTGTTATGTGCTGAGAAGGTACTCTTGGTTAAGACTATGATCTGTCCCAGAAGACATAACAGTAAAGATCTGATGTCCTTTTCATTCTTCCTCACTACTGGATTACAGATCTGATCTTCTGATCTGACTTGGCAGCATTTTTTACAGCCTTAGGTTCCAGCCTCTAGTCTTTCCCACTACCACAGTGCTCCACACTCTACCCAACCTCCTCAGATCTTGTTTGCCACCATCATTGACAAATGTGGTTCACCAGTCTCAAGTAATTCAATAGTTAAATTCTAAATTCTTATTTTAGAGTTTTTTGTTCTCTTATTCCTCTCTATGTCCCCTCCCACTAGTTTTTGCTGGCATTAAGGTTTTCCTTTTGGCACCTTAGCGTTTTCTCCCTTTCTGCTGTTTTTCTGCTTGTCCGTTATGGACAATTCCTTCCTTTTTCTGTTAGTTTAAAAAAAAAAAAATTAAAGTAAAGTAAAAGTAGAGGTTCTTCTTTTCTTGTGGTATTGTGGTTATCATCTGGTTTGTTTTTTGACTTAGCCTGTAACTATCACGTTAGGCGGTCCTTCTGGATTTAAGTGCTGTTTGGAATGTGGACATAAAATCCCACATTCCAGCGTACATAGTAGATGTGTATAACACTTGGGTGGTGAATACCTGTGGTCGGCTTGTGACATCTGTTTAGGGTTCAACCCCAGGGCCATAGCCAGCCTCAGAAACAAATTGACTCTTCAAGGACTTTTGCTGTCTTCTTCCTCCTCCTCTTCACCAGGGGCTCAAACCCTTTCAGAATAGAGTTTGGTATGCTCATTTATGCCTCAGCTACCTTCTTGTTGAGGGCGTTAAATTTCACTAGATTGCAGAGATCTAGTTAAAGAACATTCTGACTCTCTAGCAGAGACCATGTCAGCAGAGGACTTCAAGAAAGTATTCCCCATTGGCTAATCTTTCTTCTCTGTCTGACTCCTCCAGGAGTTTCATCTCCTATTCAGTGGAGGGTTCTTCATGGGCAGCTGCCTCAGGTATTGCTATTAGGAGACATGTAAGGTGAGGCTTTGAGACTTTGCAGAACCCTTCAAGGCGTCCTTTGTAAATGCTCCCCTAGATGGCTCATCTTTGTTCGGGCCATCGGTCAAAGACATTCTGATCTGCAGCAAGAAGGAAGGAAAGACCCTATCTGCCATTGGGATCAAGTTTTCTACCCCTCAGTGGACTTTCTGAAGAAACCAAACCAAAAATCTCAAGGGTCTTTTCAGGATCAACGCTGGAATTCTTTCTCCAGGGGCAGAGAAGGAAGTTTCAATGGGCGATACTGCTTCAGAGGCAGAGGGGGTCAGAAGAATCAGGACTTCATGGAACCCTTCTCTGATAAGCCCTGCCAGCAGTCCTGAAGCACTGCCCAACTGCTCTACTCTGGAGGCAGTCCGGGGTCGTTTTTTGCTACACCCAAATGCCTGGACTGAGATAACTACAAATACATGGGTGTTAATCATAATTTCCAGACACTACTATACTCCCTTTTCCATTCCACCTCCAGAAGAATGGAGGAAACTTCCCGACGTTCCACCCAATCAGGGGGAGTATGCAATACAAGAAATCCAAAAACTGTTTGCAAAAAAGAGTCATGCAACATGTCCCAACCGGACAAAGAGGATTCAGAACTTACTCTTGCTTCTTTTTTTAGTGCCAAAGAAAACCAGGGACCTGAGTCTAATCCTGGATCTAATCGACTTAAACCAGTATGTGAAGAAGTCAAAGTTCCAGATGGTCATGTTCAGTCCATGCTGCCACTGCTGCGGAAGGAGTATTAGACGTGCTTGATAGACTTGATGGATGCATTCTACCCCATCAAGATGGACAGGTGCTCCAGAAGTCATCTGCAGTTTCAGCAGGGAGCCAATCACTTCCAATTCAGAGTTCTGCCCTTTGGACTCACCACAGCCCCCAGGGTGTTTACCAAGTGTATGGCAGTAGTTGCAACTCATCTCAGACTGCTTGGATTCTGAGTGTTTCCATACTTAGATGACTGGCTCCTAACTGCCCCAACCAAGCATCAACTTATTCATGCCAGGGATTACTTGTTTCGGATTTCCAGTTCCCTACTCATCACTATAAATTTGGAAAAAATCTCTTCCATCCCCAGTTCAAAAGCTGGAATTCATTGGGGTTCTCCTGGAGACAACAAATCAAATAGCGTCTTTGTCTCCTCATTGTATTCAGACACTGAAAGAATAAATGCAAAATATTCTGGACCTCCCATCTCCACTGGCGGAGTTAATACTTGAAGCTCTTGGATCTATAGTGGGGGCCATCCATTTTGTTTGTTAGCACAATTTTCTATGCAAGTTCTCCAGTGTGCCCTGGCTGTTCAGTGGTCTGTTCTTTACCAGCCTCTATATGTTCCTATCAAATTAACACCCATTTGCAGGAGGCTCTTACTATGGTGGATTTTTTCGGACACACTGCTTTTTGGCAGGCCTTTTCTACTTCTCTCCCCCACAACCACTGTGACCACGGATGCTTCCCAACTGGGGGGGGGGGCATTTCAAGGGAAAGTTGGCACATGGATTCCAATAGACACCAGATTGCATATCTGTGTTCTGAAGATAAGAGCGATCCTTCTAATGTTGCAAACCTTTCAGGATATTCTCCTTTTAGGAACTGTTTCATTTCACATAGACAACATGTCAGTAATCTGTTGTATCAACAAACAAGGAGAAACCCGAGCATATCCCCTGTGAAGGAAAGCCATGAGATTCTGGGAATGGGCGATATCTTCAGACCATTTTTTATTGCAGCTCAGTTCTTGCAGACAAACTGAGCAGGTCCATTCTGATCCCACACGAGTGGTCCCTCAATCCATCAGTAGTGAATCTGATTATCAGCCGCTGGGGCTATCCAACCTGTGACCTTTTAGTGTCCCCGCAGAACAACAAATGCAGCAGGTACTTCTCTCTGATCCCCTCTCCAGGGGAGTTCAGAGGGATACTCTAGTTCATGATTGGCCCTCCTGACTCCTTTATGCTTATCCCCTATTACCACTGATCCCGAAGTTTCTACAGAAAGCAAAAAGGTTGAAGAGCTCAGTAATCCTCATTTCCCCCTACTGGCCTCATCAGATATGGTTCCCCTTCCTGTGGTCTCACCTAAAATATCCTCCATGACTACTGGAATGCAGACAGGACCTCCTTTCCCACCCATCAGAAGGCCTACATCAGAATTTTACCACCCTCAAACTGACAGCTTGGTTTCTCCAGTTCCAGTGATTGTCAAAAGGTCCATGTTCTCTTCCCCTGTTCATGATATAGTTTTGGCTTCTCAGAAGGCTTCAACTAAGAAGGTATACAAAAGCAAATGGGAAAGATTTGCCATTTAGGCCTCTAAAGAGAACATTGATCCTTTCTCGGCTGCAATTTCAACCATCCTTTTTCTTACTTTCCTTTTCAAGGAGGGGGGTAGTTTTTCTACAGTTAAACGTCATTTGGCAGCCATATGCAATTTTCATGCAGGAGATTCTTCAGGACCCCTGTCCATGTCTACATTATGCAAAGCCTTTATGAAGGGAGTTTTCTTTCTTTGACCTCCAATTAAAGATCCTTCTCCTCCGTGGGAACTTATGGTTATTCTCCAAGGTCTAACTTGTTAGCCTTTTGAACCAGCTAGTGATTGCGAAATGAAGCACCTTTCTTGGAAAACTGTCTTTTTGGTGGCCATCACATCTGCTAAAAAAATTTCAGAGATTTGTGCCCTTTCTTCCAAGCCACAGTATATTATTTTTCATAAAGACAGAGTTTCCCTTTGTAGAAATCCATGTTTCATGCCTAAAGTAGCTATTGAATCTAACATTAACCAATCAATACAACTGCCAGTTGTCTTTTCAAATTTTTCCACTAAGGGCAAGTATTTGTTCTGTCTTCTTGATGTTCACAGGCAGTTATGTTTTTATCTTCACAGAACGAAACAGTGTAGGAAAAATGATCAATTATTTATGCCCTTTTCTCCCAACTGTCTAGGCCTCGCAGTATATAAAGTTACGCTCGCTAAATGGATTACAGACTGTATGTCTTTGATTTATTCCAAATATGCTCTGAAGTTGCACTGTCCTTCCAAAGCCCATTCTACCAGATCTATGGCTGCATCAGCTGCTTTCTCCTCTGGAACCTCCATTGACGATATTTGCGCAGCAGCCAGTTGGTCAAAATCTCATACCTTTGTGACACATTACAAATTGGACATTGTTTCCAGAAGCAAGGCTTCATTTGCTCTGACAGTGCTCTGGCATATCCTTCCTTGAGGCCACCTGAGACGTTTGTAGCTGGGGATTTAGACCCAGTAATGAAGAATAATGAAAAGGACAATATCAGATTTATAAGTTATGTACTTACCATAACTTGGCATCTGTGTTGTCCATTTTTATACTTCTAACCTTCCCTCCCAGCTATCCCCTAGCCTAGAAGCTCCTAGAAGATTTATAAAGTTTTTTATAGGGACACTGATTTCCCTTTTTTGAGCCTGTGGTTTCCTTTCTCTTTCCTGAGTGTCTTTAGCACATAAGAAATTTTCAGCAGCAAACTCGATCTGGGGAGGTTGGGTAAAGTGTGGAGTATTGTGAGTAGTGGGAGGAACTTGAGGCTGGAACTTAAGTCTATGAAAAATGCAACCGAGTCAGGTCTGAGGATTGGATCAGTAACCCAGTAGTGAGGAAGAATGAAAATGGACAACACAGATGTCAAGTTATGGTAAGTACATACCTTATAATTTTTGCATGTTCCTTTAGATAATGGCTTTTTTTTTGGACTCCCTGCAACACACATATACAAAAAAAGTGGAAAGTAAGGGACAAAATATGCATAGATTTAAATACCTCTTTTCTTTACAGTATTCCAAAATTTCAAAGAAATTACCCTTCCAAGTTAGGTCCGTTCTATCATAGAAAATCCATGCAACAAAAGGGCAACAGATCTAAAAAAGTGGCAAGACAAGCTTAAAACTGATTTCAAGGGGATAAAAACCTCTTCCAGGACAAGCTTTCAAGTTTCTGACTATATCCCCCTCCCCACTCCACCTCAGCCTTCTAAACAAAATATCTGAAGTAGTTAACTTCATTTGGTCTGCAACCTGTGGGATACGGATCCCACCTCGGATCCGAGCCTGCAACTTTACAAAGCTTAGATCCGAGCTCCTAGCTCCTCCCCTTACCCATAATCCCCTGCCAACCCTGACTGACCTCAGATCTAGTTTGCCGCTCTTCTGGTCAGCAGCTAGGTTTTGAGCTCCTGGTTCTAGGGTCTTCACAGAGTTGTGAGAAATTTTAAAACTTTGTTTTTCTTCTACCTTTTAGTGTACGAGTGTGTTGTGTTAGGTTCCCTTTGGTGTAACTCTCATAGTTGAACTTTTTTTTAGTTAATTTTAGTTAAATTACCCTCCCCTCCCCTTCGCTGGTGCGTAGTTCTGTGTGTAGTGTGTTTGGGGCCTAGTGAGTGTGTTTTCTTTATTATGTCTGAGGCCCCAAAGCCAATCTTTTCTAAGTGCACCAAGAGTGGCCATAAGCTCTCCCTGGCTGATGGCCACACTCGGTGCGTCCGGTGCCTTGGGGTTTAACACCTTTCCTCTGGATGCACTATCTGTGTGGCGTTCAACCCCAGAGCACTGAAGGACCGGAGGTCTAAGCTGATCCTGGCGGGACTTTTGCCCCCGGATTCGGCCTCCGGTACTTCTGTGGCCTCCTCCCAGGCTTCGGCGGCGACCACTCCTGCCTCCCTCCCCCCGGCCGGGACTCAATCTCCCGCTTCGGCGCCGGAGGAGAAGGAGGTCAGGAAAGAAAAACGGAAAGAGAAGCACCACAAGCGGCGGGCCGAGGCCTCCACTTCTGCCTCCCCACCTGCTAAGCGGGCTTCTCCCTCTACGGCTTCCGGGGCTTCTCCTTCTCGGCTCCGGTCTCCATGCTTCTCACCGGGACCCGAGGAGGAGGAGACCCGATCTCCGTCGAGGTCATTGAGGAGACACTCCCGGCCAGCCTCGGTTGCCTCGTCGAGGTCAACACGTAGCCTTTCTGAAGCTGATTTGGACCGGGTGATGCAAAGGTTCATCCAGGCCCAAATGCAGATGAGAGTGCTCCTGCCCCCCCCTCTGGGGGGGGGGGGGCTCAACACCCTTCTTTGCCCCGATAGCTCCTTCTCCGACACACTTCCCGGGTTCGGAGCGCTCGGAGCCAGGCAGCGTTGGAGCTGGGGGTGGGTCGGCGCCAACAGTATCTGGTACTTCGTCTCTGACTCTCCCTTTGAGTTTTCCAGATCCGTCCTTGTCAGATCCGAGCTCTCGGAGCCGTGCTCTGAGCTTCTGATCCAAGGGGTTTGGTGTGTCTTCGACTCCGTCCAGGTCGGAGCACACTGGCCCTTCGGATCCGATGGTCTCGGCGCCGGCTCCGATCCATCCATCGGATCCGAGTGTGGGTCGACTCTCGGATCCTAGAGAGAGTGGCTCTCGCTCGGCCTTCGATGTGGTGGAGAGGGCTCTGTTGAGTGCATCCAGGCCCCCGCTCCCTGCTACAGCTCCATCCCGCACTCCCTCTCGTTTGGGCAGGGCTTCCATCGCCCGGCCACAGGGACAGCCTGCTTTGACGTCTCAGGTCATTCCCCTGGAACAAGATGTTGCTGGTGAGTCGTCCTCGGACAGTCCCCCGAGGATGTTCCTCATAAGCGGAAGTGTAAGAGGAGGCACGTGGACTCCCCGGAGTCCTTGACAGAAGACACGGATTTGGATGAGGGGGGAGGCTGCCCAAGGTCACCCCCCCGAGGATGTTTCCTTTGGAGACATCATGGAAATGCTTAGGATAAGACGGGGGTGGTCTGCCCCCAAGGATTCCTCGAACGAATCCGTTTTCCTGGAGGCATTCAAAGCAGGCCCATCTACCTCTTGGGTGTCCCCTCAGGCCGACCCCTTAGTGGACCTTATCACCACTAGGGCGTGGAAGGAGCCGGACACTGTGGAGCCAGTCCCCAAATGTCCCGACAGGATCCTGAGCCCTCCAGCAGAGAAATCCCATTGGAGCAAGGGACCCCCCGTAGATGCCATGTTGGTGGCGGCAGCCACCAAGAGGGAGCTAGCCCAAGAGAGTCCCTCGGTCCATCCCCCGGGCAAGGAGTCTCGCTCGATGGACCATCTCGGGAAGTGGGTCTTTAGTTCAGCGACCTTCTCTGTAAGGTCCCTGAACTACATGGCACATATCATTCGACTGCAGCGAGACCTTATCAGAGAGTACGCTGCATCGCCCCCGGAGTCCATGTCGGGGGAGGACAAACAGTTGTACTCCACTCGTATGGCCACTCTTAGGTCTATATCAAACACCTCTATGCGGCTTTTATCCCATGCTACAGAGGGTCTGCTAGAGCCAGAGGAGCAGGCCTAGTTATGAGGCGCCAGGCCTGGCTCCAACACTGTGATTTCGTGGAACCCTTCAAGGCGTCCTTTGCGAATGCCCCCTTCAATGGTTCTGCCCTATTTGACAAGACAGTTCGCAAGACTTTGGACCAGAGCGAAAAGGACGGGAAGACGTTGTCTGCCGTCAGAGTCCGCTTCTCTGCTCCCCAGAGGTCCTTCTCCAAGAACCAAAAGGGACAGAAGAAGATGTGGTTCCGAAAGTCGCAACAATCCCAGTCCGCTCCGGACTCCCAGTCCTTCCGCGGCAGAGGAGGACAAGGATGGACACTGCCCTAGAGGCAGAGGGGGGCCCGAAGAACTTTGGGACCAGAGAAACCTTCTCTGATCGGCCCATGCAGCAACCCTGAAGGGTTGCCCGACTGCTCCACTCTGGAGGCAGTCGGGGGGACGTTTCTCGAAGCACCTGGCAGCTTGGGAGTCCATTACAACAGACCGCTGGGTGCTTTGTATCATATCCAGAGGATACAGAATTCCCTTTTCCTACATTCCCGACACCCCGGGATGCCTCCCCGATGTTCCATCCAATCATAGGGAGGCAGCAGCTGTGGAAATTCGGCTGCTTTTAGAAAAAGGAGCCATCCAGCACGTCCCCCCAGGCCAGTCCGGATCGGGTTACTACTCCAGGTTCTGTTTGGTGCCAAAAAAGACGAGGGACCTAAGGCCCATTCTCGATCTTTCCCTACTAAATCTGTCTGTAACCAAAGAAAAGTTCCTGAGAGCGACTGGATGTGCTCCATAGACCTCAAGGACGTGTACTACCACATACTAATGGACAAACGGTCCAGGAGGTTTCTCCATTTCCGGCTGGGAGCCAGTCATTACCAATTCAGGGTCCTCCTCTTTGGTCTCACCTCAGCCCCCATGGTGTTCACCAAGGTATTAGCAGTGATTGGAGCCCACCTGAGACTCCAGGGAATGCAGGTCTTCCCGTACCTGGACGACTGGCTTCTCACCGCCCCGACAAGGCATCTACTATGCTTAGCCAGGGACTACTTTCTCAGCCTTGCTCCACAACTAGGGATCACCATAAACTCGAACAAGTCCTCTCTCACCCCGACCCAGGTGATAGACTTTATCGGGGCCAGACTGGACACCAACAGGCAACTAGCCTTCTTAACTTCCGACCGGTTACACACTTTGAGGGCACATGTGCGGGCCATATTTCAATCTTCAAAACCTCCGGCGGGATTGGTTCTGAGGGCCCTGGGGTCCATGGCAGCCGCTATAAACCTCCTTCCCATGGCGCGTCTGAACATGAGGATTTTACACTGGACTCTCCAAGTCCAATGGTCCCTTCTTCACTACCCCTTGAGTCACCCCATTTCTCTCAGCAGGGCCTGCAAGAGGGCTCTCGTTTGGTGGCTTCAATCGCCGGACCTCCAGACAGGACGCCCCTTTGCCACGGCCCCCCCTCTCGCCACGGTGACCACGGACGCCTCTCGTCTGGGGTGGGGGGGCATTATTTGAGTGGGATGGTCCAAGGCACGTGGAACGATTCAGAGACCTTATTGCACATAAATGTTCTAGAGATGAGGGCAGTGCTGTTGTCGTTGCAAGCACTTCAGAGCCTTCTCCCTGTGGGAACAATTGCAGTCCAAACAGACAGTATGTCTGTGGTATGGTATATCAACAAACAAGGGGGAACCAAGTCTTACCCACTCTGTCGAGAAGCCATGAGAGTGTGGGAATGGGCGATCTCCACCAACCGCATTCTCATTGCAATGCACATTCCGGGACGGACCTACATCCTGGCAGACAGACTGAGTCGCACCATCCTTTCACCTTACGAGTGGTCCCTCAATCCTTGAGTAGCGAGTTGAATTTTTGCCGTTTGGGGGCAGCCCTGTTGCGATCTTTTCGCATCTCCCTCAAACACGAAATGCAACAATTACTTTGCTCTCATTCGCCCTGCCGGGAAAGCCCCGAGGGACGCCTTGGTGCATGTTTGGCCACCTGATCTTCTCTATGCCTACCCTTCTCTTCCCCTCATGCTGAAACTTCTTCAGAAAGCCAGTCGGTTGGGGAGCAGGATGATCCTCATTGCCCCATTCTGGCCTCGCCAAGCTTGGTTCCTTACCTCTGGTCTCATCGAGTGAATCCGCCCTGGATTCTAGATCCCCTTCCGGATCTAATCTCCCACCCCCAGGGGCTCCCACGTCCCGACCTGGCCAGCCTCAAGCTTACGGCTTGGCTGCTCCAGTTCCACTTGTAGCTAGGACTCCCGGTATCTCTTCTCCAGTTAAAACTATCCTAGTAGCAGTGCACAAGCCCTCTACTAGGCAGGTCTATGGTAGTAAGTGGAAGCATTTCTCTATCTGGGCAGAACGCCATAATTTGGACCCTTTTACAGCCCCCTTGCCTGCGGTGCTGGACTTTCTTTCAGGTCTTTTTAATGACGGAGCTAGCTGTTCTACGGTTAAGGTTCAGTTGGCAGCTATCTCTCATTACCACGTAGGTAGTGAAATGGGCCCTTTGATCTCTACAAAATTGTGCAAAACATTCCTAAAGGGCACCTTTCTTCTTAGACCTCCAATAAAGGAAGCGGTACCCCCATGGGATTTGACTTTGGTATTACAAGCCCTGACAGCCCCTCCCTTCGAACCGGCATCTTCAGTAGACCTCAAATATTTGTCGTGGAAAACAGCCTTTCTTGTGGCTATTACCTCATTCAGAAGAGTATCCGAATTGCAAGCTCTTTCTGTGAAACCCCCATACTTAGCCTTTCACAAGGATAGGGTTTACCTCAGGACCAATCCATCTTTCCTTCCGAAGGTAGTTTCTGAATCTAATATCAACCAATCTATCAACTTGCCGGTATTCTTTCCTAACTACAAGAACAAAGGGGAGTACAAATTACATTCCTTGGACATACACAGACAACTTAGATTTTATATTCATAGGACATCTGGTCATAGACAATCCGACCAGTTGTTCGTCTCCTTTGCCAAATTTAATTTAGGTAAACCGGTCTCGAAAGTTTCCTTATTGAGATGGATCTCGCAGTGTATCATTACAGCGTATCAAAATTCCAGCAGGCCGGCACCTCAAGGAGTTCGTGCCCATTCAACTAGGGCTATGGCTACTTTTTCCGCCTTTAAATCCAGGGTTTCCTTGGATGATATCTGTTCAGCAGCCACTTGGGCCTCATCTCATACCTTCATCAATCATTAGAAATTGGACATTACATCCAGAGGGAGAACTTCATTTGGCTCCGCAGTGCTCCGGAACATCCTTCCATGAAGGCCGCCCAAGGTTTAGGTAGCTGGGGACTCTGTCCCACAGGTTGCAGACCAAATGAAGTTAACTACTTCAGATTAAGAAGTTATGTACTCACCATAACGTTCTGTCTGAGTAGGTAAACTTCATTTGTCTGCAACCGTTCCCCCCCTCCGTCCCCCTGACCTTCAGGTGTGTTTTCATGTCATATAGTGATGTACCATTCTGATAAGGTAGTTAGTTTTACACTATAGTGCTTGTGGGCAAACTTGATCTGAGGTCAGTCAGGGTTGGCAGGGGATTATGGGTAAGGGGAGGAGCTAGGAGCTCGGATCTAAGCTTTGTAAAGTTGCCAGCTCAGATCCGAGGTCGGATCCGTATCCCACAGGTTGCAGACAAATGAAGTTTACCTACTCAGATGGAACGTTATGGTGAGTACATAACTTCTTATTCTGTCAGTCTTCCCTTTGGAAAAAAGATCACAGTATTCACTTGGGTTTTGAGAATTATTCAGGAAGGACGCATTGTACAATGGAAGTCTTTTCCTTTTCAGCACTCAATTCCTCAAGTTCCAGAAAACACAAAGCACCTAGTACTTTGACTTTTATCAGAACTTTTGTGCCAATGAGTAACAGAAGCTGTTACCCCAAATCAAAAAGGAAAAGTTTTCTACTCCCGATTTTCCTGGTCTCAGGGAGTGAAGGCATCTGTCAATTCTAAACACTTTCCAAAATTCAAAATGTTGATTCTACAAAGTCTTTTTCCCCTTCATTTTTTTCCTGAAGACGTTAACTACCCTGGACCTCAAGGATGCTTATCTTCATATTCCAATCCATCTTCACAGAAAATTTCTAAGACAGTATACCTTTGGCTTGTACTTTCAGTTTACTGCTTTTCGTTTAGGCTTTTCACTACTCCAAGAGCATTTACAAATTGCATAACCACAACAGCAGCATTCTGCAGTCTCCAGGGTATCCAAATTTACCCTTAACTGAATGATTTTCTAATTCAAGACGCATTTTGTGACAGAATTCTTCAGGACTTAGAATTTGCAATCAGTCTTTCTCAAAATCCATAACTCATTTTGAATTTCAACAAATCCAATCTTTTTTTTCGCATTCTCTGATATTCTTAAGTTGTCTCCTCCAGTCTAATCTAATGATGGCTTTTCTTCCCTCCAGCAACATTATATTCTTAACAGACTATGGTCAATCCCTGGTAAACCTATCTCTGACTTCTGCAAGAAAGATTCTGAGAATCCTGGGGTATATAGCATCTGCCATTCAGATTATTCCTTTTGCCAGACTGCACAGGAAGAAAATCCATTGTTACTTAAAGTATATATCGGGTCAACAGTGTCATCTTCTGCCCTTCACCATTCCTCTTTTACCATTTATTAAGAAATAGCTGTATTGGTGGCTCACACAAATAAACCTAAGAAAGAGCTATATTGGTGGCTCACATAAATAAACCTGAATTGGGAGGTTCCATTTCAAATTTCTCCTCCTCTTCAAAGTGTCCTAGCAGATGCATCACACAGAGCCTGGGGCCTGCACAGTGATTTTCAAAATGCAACGAATTTGGTCAAAAAAGAAAAAAAAAGCATATAAACATAGAAGAGATAAACATATTGTTTCTTGTTATCCAGTTCTGCCATAACTTGTGGTCCCCAAAAACACTTCAGGTTCTGACAGAAAACACAACTATTACATGGCATATCAACAAACAGGAGGGGGGCACACAATCTTACCCCTTTTGCAGACTTGCAATGAGGACTTGGGACATTGCTGTGTTCCACCTTTCTTCAAGCAGTGTACATTCCATCAAAATAGACCAGCTGGGCAGATCATTTGAGCAGATCAAGGGCAGACCCCACAAATGAATATTGAACAGGGAGGTCTTCCTACAGATTGTTCATCAGTGGGGTATTCCAAAATAGATCTGTTTGCCTGTAGTCTGAACCATCAGTTCAAAATACTTTGCAAGGAAGCCTGGGCAATAGACTCCTTCTGTATTTGGAAAGGGAAATTCCTCTTTCCTCCTTTTCCTGTTATACAGAAGTGCAGATCTCTTTTGATCCAGACAACACTGGCTCTCCTTTCTCTCACCAGTCATTACCTCGCAGGATGGACTTGCTCAAATAACGGAAAGGCTCTCTCTCAAGCTTGAAGGCTCTCATCCTTATGGTTTGTATAATAGATAATCTGAAATAGATGTTAAGTTGTCAAACTCGCCTTCATTCTTGCTGGATGGGTTCGGAGCTGATCCTCGGCTCCGACTCGGCACTTGCTAAGCTCGAGAGCTAATTTTACCAGCTCGAGGCAACCCTATATCCCATGATGCAAGGCGTGACTACCCAGATCTTGTTTGCCGCTTCGCGAAGAGGTCTTCTTTTACCAGCTCAGGTAGTGTTTTTTGTGATTTAACTTTCTACAGTTAAAAAATCTTCCCTTTTTTTTCAGCCCTTTTTTCTCAGTAGAGTTAGTCTTTCTATAGCCATCTCCTTAACCCTATATTCCCTCACCCTAATAGGTTTAGTTATATTCCTCTTCAGGCCTTAAGCCTCCCTTTCCTTAATTCCTGTCAGGGTGTTTGAGTGTTGTACTTAGTCCCCCCCCCCTTCTTCTTAAGTTAACTGTGTGGGTGAACTTTGTGTGTGTGTGTGTTTGTGCACTGGGAATCGAAGGTCTCAGGCTTCAAGAAGTGTGACTCGTGCTGTCAGAAGATGTCTCTGACAGACGGTCACACTTCTTGTGTGTACTGCCTGGGATCTCTACACCTGCAGGACTCCTGTGCCATTTGTCATTCTTTTAGCCACAGAGTCCTGCAGGAACGTAGGAATAAATTAATCCTACGAGGCTTATTGAAGCCGGAGAGCTCCCGACCAAGACCGGGTCGGGGAAGCCCTCTAAGCCACCTAAGCCCCAGGCTTTGAGTTCGAAGCCTTCGGCTGTGGCTCCGACTCCTTCGGAGTCTAGGTCGGCACCGGCCGGAGCCGATCTTTCTCTCTTAGAGACGGTGGTATCGGTGCCGGCCGGCTCCGATACACCTGCATCGAAGGTAAGAAGTTATCGGCTCCGACTGGAACCGAGGGGTCTTCGGCTCCCATGGCTCCGACTAGGAAGAGATCTCGGTCTCCTCCTTCCCTGGAGTCAATTCGCTCGGCTCCGGGATCTCTGCATTTGGAGCGGAGCCATCGGAGCCGATCTTCTAGGTCTTCCAGGTTCTCTGACCACGACTTGGAGAGAGTGGTAAGGAGATTGCTGAAATCACAGGCACTGGCCAAGATGCTCCATAGCCCGTCTCAGCAGACGACCCCTTATCACTCATCCCCCTGAATTTCCTCCTTCGACTCTCCTCCAGAGTTCGGAGCCGGAGCTTCTCGAAACCTTGACTGTTGGTGCGTCGGAGCCGATGCCACCCCTTTCGGCTCCTTCGTCTTCGACTCCGATTTCCTCCATGATGGAGGGATCCGGTCGTCGTGAGTCGTGACTCCCGCGTTGGCTCTGAGGGGGCAAGTGGCATCGGACCTTTATCCGGCCCCGTTCTCCCTCTCGGAGCTTCGGCGTTGGTGAGTTTGGCACCGACATCGGCCTCGGAGCCTTCTCTTTCGGCGGGGCCGGGAGTTCCTGTTTCTTCGGAGCGGGAGCTCTTTGGCCTCCTTGGAAGGGGAGCCTTTGAGGTGATGAGGAGTGTTCTAGCCCCTCAGCTGAGTCAACAGTCGGTTCCATTAGCTCCCCCCTCCTCGGTGCCTGCTGATATCTGTTCCCACTCTCTTGCTCCCAGACCCAGAGATCCATCACCCCAGGTTTCCCCACTGGGAAGAATTTCCTCTTCCGAGGTTTCTCCTGATCCTTCGGGGGAACCCCCGCGTAAGAGGACATGCAAGAAGAAGCACATAGACTCCCCTGAGTCTACAACATCTGATACTGACTTAGATGAGTCGGAGGGATCCCCAAACTCCCCCTCTGAGGATGTCTCCTTTTCAGACATCTTGGAACTCCTTAAACAGAGGGGGAACTGGCCTTCCATTAACCCCTCCGAGGATGAGTCAGTATACCTGGAGGCTTTTGGATCTCAACCTTCCACCTCCTGGGTGTCTCCGCCTTTCGACCCTCTCATGGAAGTGGTGGCTCGAAAGGCGTGGGCGGCCCCGGATTCTGTGGAACCAGTCCCTAGGAGGCCATCTAAATTTATCACGGCCCTGGTAGACAAGCAGTTTCTCACCAAGGGTGTCCCTGTTGATGCCATGGTGGTGGCAGCTGCCACCAAGAAGGAACTTGCCGATCCTTCTGTACCTGTCCATCCTCCTAACAAGGAGTCTAGGACCATGGATAGGTACGGTAAGTGGATTTTTTCCTCAGCGACCTTCACTATGCGCTCGCTGAATTATATCTGTCACTTTACCCGGCTTCAGAGAGATATTCTCAAGGAACTAGGTGAGGTAGTACAGGATCCGTCAGCTGCCGGGGCTCAAGAAAAAACTACCTTGCACCTGGGAATCCTAAATTCCTTAACAAACTCCTCCATGCGGCTCATTTCTTATGCGGTCGATGGAGCGAGTAGAGCCGCAGGCACAGGAGTGGCCCTTAGGCGTCAGTCCTGGATGAGGCTTTGCAACTTCCCAGATCCCTTTAAGGCGTCCTTCACAAATACTCCCTTCGACGGTTCGGCTTTGTTTGGACCTCAGGTGAAGGAAACATTGACCAGATGCGAGCAGGACGGCAAGACTCTTTCTGCCGTAGGAGTCCATTTCTCCACCCCTTCAAGACCTTATCCTAAAGGTCAGAAGGGAGGGAAGATGTGGTTCCGTAAATCTCAGGGAGTCACGCCGGACGCACATGGTCAGTTTACCCCCAGAGGCAGAGGAGGTAATAACAATAGACACCGCCCTAGGGGCAGAGGGGGTCCGCAGAATCAGGGTAGCAGAGAGCCTCTCCCTGACAAACCCTTGCAGCATCCCTGAGGTGTTGCCCAACTGTCCACCTTGGAGGCAGTCGGGGGAAGATTGTCGCTGTACCCAACAGCCTGGCTTTCCCTTTCTCAAGACATTTGGGTACAGTCGATCATATCCGAGGGTTACAAGATTCCCTTCGAAAACTATCCTGTTCCTCAGAAGGTATCCCTCCCAGATACAGACACCCCGTCTAAGGGAGTTCTCAAAGCTGGAGGTATCAAAACTTCTAGCAAAAAGAGCCATCCAGCCAGTTCCAGCAGACCAAATAGGATCCAGGATCTACTCAAGATTCTTTTTGGTCCCCAAAAAATGGGAGACTGGAGACCAATTCTAGACCTCAGCAGACTAAACAAGTTTGTCAAGAAGGCAAGATTCCGGATGGTCACGCTTCAGTCCATTTTACCCTTTTTGGGCAAGGACAACTGGATGTGCTCGGTGGACCTTCAGGATGCGTACTATCACATAAAAATTCACAGGCACTCCAGAAGGTTTCTCCGCTTTCGGCTGGGGACCAGTCATTTTCAATTCAGAGCCCTGCCCTTTGGTCTCACTACAGCCCCCAGAGTGTTCACCAAATGCATGGCAGCGGTCACGGCTCACCTGAGACATCAAGGATTCCAGGTGTTTCCGTATCTAGACGACTGGCTTCTCACGGCCACCACCAGGCATCAACTTCTCCAGGCCAGGGACTACATTCTTCATATGTGCAGCCAGTTAGGAATTTCCATAAACTTCGAAAAGTCCTCCTTGTTACCTTGCCAGTCTATTACCTTTATAGGCGCAGAACTAGACACTGTTGGGATGTCAGCAAGACTCACAGATCAAAGACTTCTGGACATCCAAAAATATGTTCAGATCATCCTACTCAGCAAAAAGATCAGGGCCAGGTTTGTCCTGAAGGTGCTAGGACTTATGGTGGCTGCCATCGTACTACTTCCTTTGGCTCGCTTCCATATGCGGCTACTGCAGTGGATGTTATTCATCCAGTGGTCCTTCCAGCAGCTTCCCATGCTCCACGAGATCATCGTGACAAAATCTTGCAAGAGTCACCTGACCTGGTGGATTTCTTCCCCTCAAGTCCTCCAGGGCAGACCGTTTGTTCCCCTGGCCCCGGTTGCCACAGTCACATCGGATGCCTCCCTGATTGGGTGGGGGGGCATTATCAGGGCAGGATGGTCCATGGCACTTGGCAACCCTTCGAATACCATCTGCACATAAATGTCCTAGAGATGAGAGCAGTGCTTTTAACGTTGCAAGCCCTCAACGACTTTCTTCCTTTAGGAACTATTGCAGTTCAGACGGACAACATGTCCGTAGTATGGTACATCAATAAACAGGGCGGGACCAAGTCCTATCCACTGTGTCGAGAAGCTCTCAGACTTTGGCAGTGGGCAATCTCCTCTCATCGGTTTCTGATAGCAACGCATCCCGGAAATCCAACTTCATTGCGGACAGATTGAGCAGAGCTATTCTCATGCCTCACGAGTGGTCTCTCAAACAATCAGTAGTGGAGGAGATTTTTCAGAAGTGGGGCTTCCCTTGCTGCGACCTTTTTGCTACACCCCAAAACAGCAAATGCCCAGACTTCTTCTCCTTCTTTCCACTCCCAGGCCAACCCCCCAGAGACGCTCTAACCCAAGTTTGGCCCCGGGGACTTCTTTATGCCTTTCCTCCATTCCCCTTGATACCTCAAGTCATTCAGAAAGCTACCGTTTTGAGAGCCAAGTTGATTCTCATTGCCCCTTACTGGCCTCGACAAATTTGGTTCCCGTTCCTTCATCGCCATCTATTGGTACAGCCTTGGCGTCTGGACCCAGTTCCAGATCTTTTGACCCATCAGTCGGGTCATCTGCACTAGGCCATTCGCTCTCTCAACCTCATCGCTTGGTTGCTCCACTTCCTTCATTAGCCAGGCTTCCTATGATTTCTAATCCTGTACGGGATATAATAGTAGCTTCTCTAAAGTCCTCTACCAGAAAGATTTATGCTAATAAATGGCAGCGTTTTTCCTTCTGGGCAAAGTCCAGGGACATAGACCCCTTTACTGCCCAGTTCAGTCAGTTTTGGACTTCTTAGCTGAGATTTTTCAGTCAGGTTCTTCTTCTTCGACAGTCAAAGTCCAGCTGGCAGCAATCTCAAATTTTCATGTTGGCTTAGCGGACCAGAACATAATGTCTCACAAGCTTTGTAAAGCCTTTCTCAGGGGTATCTTTGTACTAAAGCCCCCAATTAAAGATCCTCCTCCGCAATGGGACCTGAATTTAGTGCTGACATCCCTAATTCTTCCCCCCTTCGAACCGGCTGCTACATGCTCTTTAAAATTTCTCTCTTGGAAGACAATTTTTCTGGTGGCTATTACTTCAGCTAGGAGAGTGTCTGAACTTCATGCTCTCTGTGTTCGACCTCCCTACTTGGTTTTCCACAAGGACAGAGTATCTCTAAGAACAAATCCATCCTTTTTGCCCAAGGTGGCTTCCCAGACGAATCTTAACCAGTCTATTGATCTTCCAGTATTTTTCCCGAATTATTCGGACAGAGCGGAACAGAAACTGCATTATTTGGATGTTCACTGCCAGCTCAGATACTACTTGGATAGAACTAAACAATTCAGAAAATCTGATCAGCTTTTTCTTTCTTATGCAGAAAACAGAAAAGGTCTCCCGGTCTCCAAGGTGACCTTATCGAAATGGCTCTCTTCCACTATTTCCCATGTTTATCTCCTTAGGGGCAAAGAATTGCCCTCTAAACCTAGGGCACATTCTACTAGAGGCCTAACCACATCTACAGCCTTTCAGGCTAGGCTACCTATTGACACCATTTGTGCAGCAGCCACTTGGGCCACGCCTCATACCTTTGCCTCACATTACAAATTGGACTTGGCCTCCAGAGACAGAGCTAGGTTTGGTTCCACAGTTCTCAAGAGTCTGTTCCATTGAGCCACCCAGGATAGAGGTGCTAGGGACGCGGTCCCATCCAGCAAGAATGAAGGCGAGTTTGACAACTTAACATTAAGAAATTATGTACCTACCATAACGTTCCATGTTAGTTGTCTTCTCTAAGCTTCTTTCTTGCGTCCCTCCCTCCTTTCCCCCTAGCCTGGACAGACCTTGAAGTTGTACTCTTCTCTGGGGACGAGTTTATTCTTCCTATGGACTCCAGTTGTGAGTGGTCACTAGTTTTACTAGTTCCCCTGTGTTGTGTTTACACATTTGGTTACTTTCTTCTCCTTCTGTTGGAAGAAGATAATGGGCATATTTCTATAGCTACCAAACGATATCTGGGTAGTCACGCCTTGCATCATGGGATATAGGGTTGCCTCGAGCTGGTAAAATTAGCTCTCGAGCTTAGCAAGTGCCGAGTCGGAGCCGAGGATCGGCTCTGAACCCATCCAGCAAGAAAGAAGGCGAGAGAAGACAACTAACATGGAACGTTATGGTAGGTACATAACTTCTTATTTACTTCATTTGGTCTTCAACCTGCGGGTTACAGATCTGTATTGGATCCGAGCCGGCAACTTTTACTAGCATCTGCTCTGTGCTCCAAACTTCTCCCCTTACCCATAATACACCTCCACTGCCTTCCATCCCCAGATCTCGTTTACCGCGAATAGCTACTGCATCGTGTCTCTTGAGCTCCAACTTAGTCAAGTGGATAAAACCTTTCTGAATATCTTTTTTCTTTAAAAATTGTTAGATAGTGTTAGTATAGGCTCCACTTTCTCCTTCCCTCGCTTGGTGCGTCGAGTTTTAGAGTTTTAGGGTAGTTAGAGTAGTTTTTATTGTTGTGTGAATTTTTATTGCTTCCCCTCTCCCCCCAGTGTTTTCTGTGTATGTGTGTGGTGAGTGTGTGTGTGTGTGTGTGTGTGTGTGTGTGTGTGTGTGTGTGTGTGTGTGTGTGTGTGTCTGTGTATGTGTGTGTCAATAGAAAGAAACTACTCTTTTTTTATTAAGGTTTCTTTCTCTGTTAGTATAGCTGACAAGCCATTCTTCAAACGTTGCACTGAGTGTGGCCATAAATTATCTCCTGCGGATGGCCACACTCTGTGTGTTATGTGCTTGGGCGTGGCCCATCTGAGTGTGGACTGCAATATATGTGCGGGCTTCAATCCCCGCAACATTAAGGAAAGGAAGGCCAAGATGTCCCTCAAAGGCCCCCCCCCCTTCCAGAGTCTGTTTCCTCGTCTCCGGCTTCGGTCACAGCGGCTGCTGTGGCTGCCTCTCCTTCCTCTCTTCCCCTGGCTTTTCCTTCCTCCCAGGCTGGGACTCAACCTCCTATTCAAAAGCCTATGGAAGCAGAGAGGAAAAGGGGCAGAGAGAAGGAGAGAGAGTCGAAGGCAAAGGAAAAGCGAAAGAGGTCTCCGGACCTCCCCTCACCTGTAAAAACGTTACGGATCTGTGACTCCCCTCGGCTCCAATCTCCAAGGTTCTCCCCTGAGCCGGAGTAGACAAGTTCAGCTTCTAGGGCCTCGGTGCCCCGACCCGGCAGGTCGGAGTCTGTGGCATCGTCGAGGTCCACCCGGTCTTTGTCTGAGGTTGATCTGGATAAAATGATGAGGAGGTTTATCTGTACTCAGATCCAGATGGGGGTCTTGCCACCCCCTCCCCCTGGAGGGGGAGCTCACATCCCTTTTTCCAGCCTATATCTCCTTCTCTGATTTGACCTTCGGGTTCGGAGTATTCAGATCCAAGGGTGGCTTTGGTCAGGGGGTCGGTGCTGACGGTACCTGCTTCCTCGACTCCGACAGCTGCCTGGAGCTTTTCGGATCTGACCAGCTTGGATCCGAGCCACTCTGTGAGCCGGAGCTTGGGTGTTGGATCCGAGGGAGTGGGCGTCTATATTATATCATCGAATGCTTAAAAAAGCGAAAGCTGATTGATTGACCTAATTTAAGCGAAAGCTTACAATCTTGAACTGTCAGATCAGCGATTTTTTTTTCCCAGGGAAAAAAATCGCTGATCCAAAACACACACACACAACACAAGCACACCAAACAAACAGAAATCCACACACATACACCTAAAATCTGATACCTAACCCTACACTAAACTATGCACACACCACTAACTACCCACTTACCTTAACCCAAACCCTAGCCCTAAGGTCTGTCACTATCGCACACTCACCTCACCCGCTCCCTAACCCTAACTCACTTAAATCCACCCTAACCCTCATGTCCACTCAATCGCACACACACCTAACCCGAGCCCTAACTCACCTAAATCACCCTAACACTCACATCCACACAATCGCACACTTACCTGAATCCGACCGGTGACTTTCCACCATAACACTGAAAATACCGAAGCAACAGAAACGGACAACCAAATTCTTTCCCTAGGAAAACATTTGAGTTTCTGCTGCTTCGATATTTTGCAATTTCATGAAAATAAGTTCAATCAATCAGCGTTCGCTTTTTTAAGCATTCGAGGATATAATATAGACCCGGGAGTGGAACTTTTTTCATCAGCTCCACCTTTGTCGTGCCAAGTTCCCTCCCTCGGAGCTCTGTCCACTTCGGGCCCGGCTCCGATTCTCTCGTCAGCCCCGAGGAGACCGGCCTCCTTATTAGTTTCTCAGGAGGTTCGCTCTCCTTCGGCATTCAACGTGGTAGAAAGGGTACTCTCCGATGGATCGAGACCCCTGACTGCCCCCTCGGAATCCACCCAGACCCCCTCGACTCTGTCTGCGGTCCCCATCATTTTACCAGAGGGACAGCCCATGCTCGAGAAGCCCCAGACGGTTCCCCCTGAGGAACAAGTGGCTTGAGAGGTCCCCTCAGAGAGCCCCACCGGAGAGGTACCTCGCAAGCATATGTGCAAGTGGAGGCACTTGGACTCCCCTGAGTCCCTCACCGAGGACACGGACTTGGATGATGGAGAAGGTTCCCATAGGTCACCTCCCGAGGATGTCTCCTTTGGAGACATCATGGAAATCCTGCGCCAATGGGGAGGTTGGTCTGCCCCCAAACCTTCTTCTGATGAGTCCGTGTTCCTTGAGGCTTTCTGCACGGGCCCATCTACTTCCTGGTTGTCCTCTTCCGCGGATGCTTTGGTGGATCTGGTCACCTCACGGGCATGGAAGGAACCAGACACCATGAAACCTATCCCGAAAAGACCCAACAAGATTTTAAGCCCCCCCCCCCCAATAGACAGACCAGCATGGAACAAGGGCTCCCCATAGACGCTATGGTGGTAACAGCAGCCACGAAGAAGGAACTTGCTCAGGAGAGTTCCTTGGTTCATCCTCCTGACCGAGAGTCGCTGATGATGGACCGCCTAAGGAAGCGGTTTACGCTTCAGCTACCTTTTCAATTAGGACGCTTAACTACCTGGCCCATGTCACCAGACTCCAATGCAACCTAGTAAAGGAGCTGGAGGAGTCTTACCCCGAGTCCATGTCGCAGGAGGACAAGGCTTCGTTCTCCGCGAGGATAGCCACTTTAAAGCAGTCTCCAACAAGTCCATGCAACTCATTTTGTATGCTACGGAAGGAGCGCTAGGGCAGCTGGGTCCGGCGTGTCCATGAGGCACAACACCTGGCTCAGGTTATGTGATTTTTCAGAACCCTTCAAGGCGTCCTTTGCCAATGCCCCTTATGATGGCTCTACTCTCTTTGGTAAGACAGTCAAAGAGACACTAGTCCAGAGTGAGAAGGACGGGAAGACATTGTCTGCCATTGGGATCTGCTTCTTGAACCCACAAAGGTCCTTTTCCTGGAACCAGAGAGGGCAAAAGAAGATGTGGTTCCAGAAGTCACAGTATTCCCGGGACACTCAGGGCTCTTCTTCCCCCAGAAGCAGAGGTGGACAGAATGGACGCCAACCCAGAGGCAGAGGGGGTCCAAAGAATTTTGGGTCTGGAGAACCTTTCTCGGACAGACCCGGGCAGCAACCCTGAGGGGTTGTCCGGCTACTCTACTCTGGAGGCAGTCGGGGATGATTGTCCTTGCACCTAGCGGTATGGGAGTCCATAACATCAGGCCACTAGGTGCTTCAGATCATATCCAGAGGGTACTGTATCCCCTTCATGGGTTCCCCCAAATCTCCCTACACCTCCCAGATGTAGCACCCATACAAAGGGAGGCAGCAGCACAGGAAATTTCCAAGCTATTAGAAAAATGAGCCATCGAAACCATCCCCCAGATCAGTCTGGATCGGGCTTCTACTCCAGGTTTTTTTTTTTTGGTGCCAAAGAAAACGGGGGACTTAAGGCCCATTCTAGAAATCTCTATCCTGAACCTGTTAGTTGCCGAAGAGAAGATGTTCATCATGCATACAGCTGCAGTAATCACAGATGGGTTTTCTGCCGTCAGGCGGGTCCTCGGTCGGCCGAATTCCAAAGTCTAGGTCTGGCGTCGGTTGTTGTCGCTTTCTTTCCTGACGTCAGAGAGTCAGGGGTATATAAGACACAGCCGACGCCATTTTCTTCAGTCTTTTTTGCCACACGGTGCCCGAAGCAGAAGCAGTTCGCAAGTGCCGGTCGGCAAGCTCCTGAATTTACGAAAAATTGGAAACCGAAGTCTTCTTTAAAGCTAAGTACCCCGTTGGGGAAACTTTTCTTGCCTCAGACCGATGTCAGAAAAAGTTAACAATTGTATTTCTTGTGGGAAGCAAATACCGCATAAGGATTTCCATTCCCTCTGCATACCTTGTTTAGACCCAGACCACGACGTCTCGGGCTGTCGCTTTTGTGCTACTTTCAATAAACGCACTATTAAGCGTCGGGCGGAGTTCACCCAACACTTTTTTGGTAAAGCTTTTGATTATAAAATGTCGTCGGAGACTCCGACTACCGTTTTGTCCAAAAAATGCAAGGACAAGTACCAACACGCGAGGTCCACGGTCTCCACCGACACCACGCCAAAACCGGCTACACGTGGTCCGGTTCTCAGCGAGACACCTATGCAGTCCCTGACTACCAACGACACTTCATTGGCGGTGTCTTCTGTAACCGAGACTGCAGGTACCTCGGCCCATACCCAGACTACAACCACCGAAGCCACTGTGAGCGTTGAGCCTCCTAATGTGGACAGGTCTACTTCTGCCCATGGTGTCTTTAGACCCTCATCTTCCTTTTCCATTAAGGCCTTTACTAAGTCCAAATCAGCCAGGCATCCCAAGAGGCCTGTTGCACAGGGCCCATCTCCAGGCCCCATGCCTAAAAAGCAGATGCTTAAAATGGCTGAGGATTTAATTACTCTTATCAGGGGTTCCCAACCCCCTCCAGACAAGAGACCCAGAGTGGAGGAAGATTCTCCCTCTTCTGATCAGGGCTCCATTTTTTCAGAACATTCTGATGTAGAGGAACACTCTTACTCCTCTTTTGAGGATTCTGATGCAGAGCAGTCCATTCCTTCTGTATCTCCTCCAGAGGATTTTTCTTTTGGGGAAACCTTGCACACCTTAAGGGAACACTTCCATTGGGAAGGCCAAGACTTTTCTGATTCCAAGAAAAGACTTAGGGAATTTCTTTTGTTACCCCAACACAGACCTCTGGCGATACCTCCTGTCTTGGACATACTTGATGATGTTTATTTGGAGGCTTGCCTTAATCTGGATTCCCTGCCTCCTGCCCCAGTCAAGCCTGATAGGTACTACAGAGTTCCTAACTCTCACCAGTTTCTTTACAAGAGCCATAATGCTGACCCTGAAACCATTTCTTAAGGCCCCAAGGGAATGAAGGCCTCTACTGCTAAGAATCCACTACCTTCCGAAAGAGAGTCAAGATCCTTAGAAAGGTGGGGAAAAAAGGTATATACCTTGGCCACCCTAGCCATGAGGGCCCTAAATTGTCAGTTCCATATGCTTAAATATCAGCAGTTTCTGTTATCACAATTAAGAAATAAAATGTCTCAACCTGAACAACCAGATTTGAAGGAGTTGCAGGATATGATGCATAGTGCAGAACAAGTGGGTAAACACACCTTACAATGTGGCTATGATGCCCTAGAGGCCTCAAGTAGAGCTGCTGTTACAGGATCAGTCATTCGCAGACATGCATGGCTTAGGGAACAAATCTTGCCTGATCATGTGAAAGCTAAACTACTAGATGCTCCTTTACAAAAGGATGTGCTATTTGGTACTAATGCTGAGGAGATACTATGAAAAATGGAAGAAAAAGCCAAATCTATGCAAACTGTCAAAGCTTTTCTACAGGTTCAACCACCACTTTTTAGCAGAAATTGGCCTTCTAAAAACTGGTCCTTTCCAGCCACGGACAAGCCCCAAAGAGGTAGATACAGGCGCACAAGGGGCAGAGGACAATCACAAGGATCATATAGAGGCAGGCAATGGCAAACTCCAGCACCAAGAGGTGGCGAAGACAGTGCACAACAATACAGGAAACAAACCCAATGACTTCCTCCTTTTCATGCCAAGCAAGTCTCAGTTGGCAGCATCCTTGGGAGGAAAGCTGGCATTGTTTACAAGAAATTGGCATATTGTCACAACAGACAAATGGATCCTGGACATTATAAACAGAGGCTACAGATTTCATTTTCACACTCTTCCAAAAATGAGAGGCATGCCAAACCTGCCACACAATCAAAGGGCAGAGGCACAACTACAAATTTCAAAGCTCATAGCCATGAAAGCTATTCAAGAGGTACCTACTCACGAACAAGGTCAAGGTTTTTATTCCAGGCTATTTCTGGTACCAAGGAAAGGAACCGACTGGAGACCCATTTTGGACTTATCCATCCTAAACACATTCTTGCTCGTACCAAAATTCAAGATGCTCACATTACAGTAGCTTCTTCCCATGCTGGGCAAGGAGTTTTGGCTGGTAACATTGGACCTCAAGGAGGCATACCTGCATGTCCCAATCAGACAAAGCTGCAGAAGATACCTCAGATTTCTTGCAGGTTCAATCCACTATCAATTCTCTGCATTGCCCTTTGGCTTATCTACTGCGCCCAGAGTATTCACGAAATGCCTGGCATTAGTAATTGCCTACTGCAGACTTCAAGAGATATAAATTTACCCTTATTTGGACGACTGCCTGATCCAAGCGGACAGCAAGCACATACTTCTGGAACATCTGGCTTATGTAACACAGTTACTGAATTCTCTGGGATACACAGTCAACAAAGAGAAATCCAGGCTAACACCATCTCAGAAAATAACTTTCCTGGGTGCCAACTTGGACACAAACACCCAGATGGCTTACCTTATGCCAGAAAAACAGGGGCAACTAACTCAGTACTTCAAAATACTAGCAAATTGTACCAGGCTTACTGCAAGGAAAATCCTGCAGGCTCTGGGCTTCATGGCATCTTGCATTCTTTTAGTCCCATGTGCAAAGTTGCATATGAGGAAACTTCAATGGTACCTAAAAAACCTATGGTCTCAACACAGCCACAGTTTGGAAACAATAATACCAATAATTCCATGTTTGCAAAAGGAATTTCTATGGTGGGCCCAAGCATGTCAAACAAACACAGGTCTCCCATTCTGCAAGCCTCAAGCAAATCAAGTCATCACAACAGACGCCTCAGATTACGCCTGGGCGACATGACAGACAGGTGCATCCAGGGCAAATGGTCCCAAAAGGAAAAGCACCTTCACATCAATCAAAAAGAAATGCTAGCAGTGATAAATGCAATTACAGCTTTCAAGGACCTCCTGCATCCAGGACAATTATTGATAAGAACAGACAACACCACAGTAATGTGGTACATAAACAAACAAGGAGGAACACATTCATACCCCCTGTGCAGACTAGCCATGACACTTTGGAACTTGGCTCTGGAATGGCAAATCGAACTTCAAGCACAGTACTTGCCAGGTTTGGGAAACACACTGGCAGACAATCTAAGCAGAAATATGACAGATCCACACGAATGGAAGTTGCATCCTCAAGTGTTTACAAAGATAATCCAAGCGTGGGGAAGGCCAGACATAGACCTCTTCGCCTCCCACAGGAATCATCACTTGGAAAAGTTCTGTTCAAGGACCTTTCATCCAAAGGCCTGGAGAGTGGACGCCCTTTCATTCAGTTGGGCAGCATGGACAGTTTACGCTTTCCCACCTCTGCCTCTTCCGCCCAAGGTGCTCTTGAAAGCAAGAGCAGAAAGTCCGAAGATGATACTGATTGCTCCAGACTGGCCAAGACAACACTGGTACCCACTCCTGAGGAGCCTAACACAAACTCCTCCCTGGTCCCTACCTCTAATGCCTCTTTTGCTGACTCATCACAGCTACAAAACTCTTCACAGTCAGCTGAAAACACTCAATCTCGCTGCATGGAAAATACCTTAACACCACAACAGACCCTACTCCCCAAAGAGGTGCAGGATGTCATGTTGGAGGCCAGAAGGCCATCTACTAGAAAGGCTTACTCCGCAAAATGGAAACGGTTTTGCTCTTGGAATGAGAAAAAAGGACAGGACCCTAGAAAACTGAATTTGCCTCAGGTGTTACAGTATCTAGCTGAGCTGCTGAACAGTGGACTTTCTTTTTCCTCCATAAAAATCCATGCCTCAGCCATTTCTGCAGAATTCAACACTGATCCACCCTTATTCTCTCACCCACTCTTAAGACAGTTCCTCAGAGGGGCTAAGAATATAAGACCACCAAGGAAACAACCAATACCAGCCTGGGATCTTAATTACATTCTAGAAAAATTAACATTGCCTCCCTTTGAACCGGCTGCCTCAACAGATTTACAATATTTGTCCTGGAAAACAGCTTTCCTTCTGGCCATTACCTCAGCCCGTAGGGTTTCGGAACTACAAGCCCTCATGGCTGTGCAGCCCTTTCTCATCTTCCATCAGGACAGGGTTTCCCTTCGAACCAACCTGTCATTTATGCCTAAACTGGTATCCAGGGTAGCTTTAAATCAAGCCATACACTTACCTACCTTTTACCCCAATCCTCAAAACAAAGGGGAAAGGCTGCTACACTCCTTAGACATCCATAGACAGCTACGTTATTATTTGGACAGAACAATGCCTTTCAGGAAATCAGAACAACTTTTTGTGTCCTATGCTGTAGGAGCTCAAGGGAAGCCAGTTACCAAACAGACAATTTCAAAATGGATAGGCCACTGCATACGGTTTTGTTACTCCTATCTTGGAAAATCTGTCCCTACAGGCATTAGATCCCACTCCACCAGGGCCACAGCTACCTCTACAGCCTTCCTCAGAGGAGTTCCTACCAAAGATATTTTGGAGGCAGCCACTTGGAGTTCTGTGCATACCTTCACAAAACACTACCACCTACCTTTATATTCCAACACTAGAGCAGGCTTTGCCACTGCTGTCTTGCAGGGCATTCTGGCTCATCCCAGTTCCACCTAGTGCCTACCACCCTGTGCGTAGCTTTGGGATTCTACCCATCTGTGATTACTGCAGCTGTATGCACGATGAACATAGTACAGTTTTGTACCTACCATAAATGTAGATGTTCGAGTGCTAATACAGCTGCAGTACAGTTTTCCCTCCCTCCTTCCCCTCTTGGTAAAGGCCTAGGGCTTAACCCCTCTTCATACAACCTGATTGGGTTATCCTTCTATGGTTTATTTGCTTGCAACTACTGATTTTTGCTTATATTGCATGGCATGTATATAAATATAATTTATGTATTGCCTTCCTTCTGGGGGCACCTGACATCTGGGGCAAGAAAGACTGAAGAAAATGGTGTCGGCTGTGTCTTATATACCCCTGCCTCTCTGACGTCAGGAAAGAAAGCGACAACAACCAACGCCGGACCTAGACTTTGGAATTCGGCCGACCGAGGACCCGCCTGACGGCAGAAAACCCCATCTGTGATTACTGCAGCTGTATTAGCACTCGAACATCTACATTTATGGTAGGTACAAAACTGTACTTTCCCGATGGTAACATTAGAGTCCATCATGCCGTACCTGCAAAAAAGTGACTGGATGTGCTCATTAGACCTCCAGGATGCTTACTGTCACATAAAAATGCACAGAAGCTACAGGAGGTTTCTCCGCTTCTGGCCAGGAGTCAGTCATTACCAATTTCGAGCCCTACTCTTTGGTCTCACCACAGCCCCCAGGGTGTTTACCAAAGTGATGGCGGTGGTATCGGCTCACCTGAGGCGTCTGGAGATTCAGGTCTATTTGTACCTGGAAGATTGGCTCCTCACTGCTCCCACCAGGCGTCTACTCTCCCAAACCATGGATTATTTCCTGACTCTTGCCCTGCATTTGGGAATCACAATCAATGTATCCAAATCTCTCCTAGATCCTGTATAAGTGATAGACTACATTGGTGCCGGGATAGATACTCTTCAGTGCAAAATCTTCTTGACCTTAGAGAGAGTTCAAAACCTGAGTATGCATGTCTCCCTGATCTACCATTCTCATCTCCCAATGGCGGAATCGTTTTTGAGGGCTTTAGGCTCGATGGCGGCGACCATAACTTTTCTCCCGTGTGCCCGGTTACACATGAGAATTCTACAGTGGACTCTAGTGGTACAATGGTCCCTGTTGCAACTGCCTTTGGTGCATCCAATTCAACTAAGTCGAGTTTGTCATATGGTGGATGTTCTCTCAGGACATTTTGGAGGGACGACCTTTTGTTTCAGCCTCAGCGCAAGCCACAGTGACCTTGGATGCCTCCCAACTCGGGTGGGGGGGCATTGTTCGGGCAGGACAGTCCAAGGCTTGTGGTCCCCCATAGAGACCAGCTTGCACATAAATGTCATAGAGATGAGAGCGGTCCTTCTAGCATTGCAGGCCTTTTATGCCTTTCTTCTTCTGGGAGCAATTGCAGTTCAGTCAGACAACATGTCAGTGGTCTGGTATATCAGCAAACAGGGAGGGACCAGATCTTACCCCCTTTGTCTCAAGGCCATGAGAGTGTGGGAATGGGATCTCTCCCGGTCGTTTTCTCATCACAACGCACATTCCGGGACGGTCCAGGATCCTAGCTGGCAGTAGCAGAACAAATCTTCAGCGGATGGGGTCAACCTTGCTGTGATTTCTTCACATCTCCTTCCAACGTGAAGTGCAGCGAGTTTTTCGCTCTGAATCTCTTGCTGGGAGAGTCCCCCAGAGATGCTCTAGTTCATGTTTGGCCTCCCAGTCTTCTGTATGTTTATCCGCCAGTACCTCTTATTCCAAGGTTTCTACAGAAAGCTTGTTGATTGGGGAGCAGAGTGATTCTCATTGCCCCATTCTGGCCTCCCCAGGTATGGTTTCCCTTCTTATGGTCTCACCTTCTGGCTCCGCCTTGGATCCTAGATCCCATTCAGGATCTGATTTCACACCCTTTGGGGGTGCCTCATCCGAATCTGGACAGTCTGAAGCTCACAGCTTGGCTGCTGCAGTTCCCGTGATTGCTGGGACTCCTGGACTATCCTCCTCTGTTAGATCTGTTCTGGTGGCTGCTCTTAAGTCTTCGACCAGGAAGGTTTATTGCAGCAAGTGGAAACGTTTTTTTCTTTTGGGCCTTTCAAAGGAGTTTAGACCCTTTCACGGCTCCTATTTCTGCCATTTTTGATTTTCTAGTTGATATTTTTCAACAAAGAGCTAGTTCTTCTACTGTCAAGGTTCAGTTGGCTGCCAACTCTCCTTTTTATGTGGGCAAGAATTCTGCCTCCTTAGCCTCTTCCAGACTGTGTAAAGCCTTTATTAAAGGCACCTTTTTGTTACGTACCCCCCCCCCCCGGTTAAAGATCCTGTTCCCCCATGGGATCTTACTATGGTTCTTTAAGCTTTGGTCGCTCCATCTTTTGAGCCTGTCGCAACAGCAGATTTGAAATTTTTATCTTGGAAAACAGCTTTTCTGGTGGCTATTACCTCTGCCAAAAGGGTTTCAGAATTACAGGCTCTGATTTCACACCCTTTGGGGGTGCCTCATCCGAATCTGGACAGTCCGAAGCTCACAGCTTGGCTGCTGCAGTTCCCATGATTGCTGGGACTCCTGGACTATCCTCCTCTGTTAGATCTGTTCTGGTGGCTGCTCTTAAGTCTTCGACCAGGAAGGTTTATTGCAGCAAGTGGAAACGTTTTTTTCTTTTGGGCCTTTCAAAGGAGTTTAGACCCTTTCACGGCTCCTATTTCTGCCATTTTTGATTTTCTAGTCGATATTTTTCAACAAGGAGCTAGTTCTTCTACTGTCAAGGTTCAGTTGGCTGCCAACTCTCCTTTTCATGTGGGCAAGAATTCTGCCTCCTTAGCCTCTTCCAGACTGTGTAAAGCCTTTATTAAAGGCACCTTTTTGTTACGTCCCCCCCCCCCCCCGGTTAAAGATCCTGTTCCCCCATCGGATCTTACTATGATTCTTCAAGCTTTGGTCGCTCCATCTTTTGAGCCTGTCGCAATAGCAGATCTGAAATTTTTATCTTGGAAAACAGCTTTTCTGGTGGCTATTACCTCTGCCAAAAGGGTTTCAGAATTACAGGCCTTGTCCATCCAAGTTCCTTATATGATTTTTCACAAAGATAGGGGTTCCCTTAGAACCAATCCATCCTTTCTTCCTAAGGTGGCATCACCAGTCAATATCAATCAGACTATCAATTTGCCTGCATTTTTTCCCAATTTTACTAACAAGATGTAATACAAACTTCACCTGTTGGATGTTCATAGGCAGTTAGGATTCTGTTTACAAAGGACAAAAAAATTTCCGTAAATCTGATCAATTGATGTAAAATTGTTCAATCTCGCCGTTTGTTCTTACACACGGGTTCGGAGCCAATCCTCGGCTCTGAGTCGGCCGCATCACTAGCGCCGCATCTTCGAGAAAGCTCGAGGCACAGTAATATCCCATGATCCTCAGGTGCTAACCCTCAGATCTAGTTTGCTGCTAGCAGCAGATCGCATTGAGAGGCTCGGGCCAGTATATTTTTTTCTACTTTTCTTGATATATAGTTCTCTTTTCTACAGATTTATAGCCATATTTTAGTGTTTAAATAAGTAATCTGAAGTAGGAAGACTTCATTTGTTTGCAACCTGTGGGATTCGGATCCGACATCGGATCCGAGCTGGCAATTCATAATCTGTAGGATCCGAGCTCCTAGCTCCTCCCTTTACCCATAATCCCCTACTAAGCCCTGACTGACCTCAGATTTCGTTTGCCGCGTTCAATAGCTGACAGGAATTTCGAGCTCCATAGTGAAAGGAAATTGGTGACATCTTTTTTGCTTATATTTTTTCTAAAAAAAAGTTAAAGTGTCTTTGTTTAGGCTTTCCTCCCTTCCTTAGTTAACCTTCTCGGGTGTTCGTTTAGTGTGTGTTTGTTGTGTGTGTGTGGTTTTTTTTAGGGCCTGTTAGGGCGTAGCTATGTCTGAAGCCCCCAAGGCTATATTTTCTAAATGTACCGAGTGTGGCCATAAGCTTTCCGCTGATGGCCACACTCGGTCGTTAGATGCCTGGGGTTGAACACCTGTCATCTGGTTGTACCATTTGTGCAGGGTTCAACCCCCGGGCTTTAAGGGAGCGGAGGTCGAAGTTGGTTCTGGCGGGACTTCTCCCTCCGGAATCGGCTTCGGCCTCAGCCCCTGCTATCCTCCCTACTCAGCCAGTGGCTACTTCAGTCTCCCTTCCTCCGGCAGGGACATCTCCCGCTAAGAAACCGGAGGATAGGGAGACCAGGAGGGAAAAGGAGAGGCACAGAGAGGGCCACCATAAGCGGCGGGCCGTGGCCTCTGTCTCGGCCCAGCCGCCTAAGTGTGCTTCCCCTCTGACTTCTAAATCTCCTCCTCATCGGCTCCGATCCCCTCGGTTCTCTCCCGGACCCGAGGAGGTGGAGACTAGACCTTCGTTGAGGTCATCGAGGCGACACTCTAGATCTGCTTCGGTGGCCTCGTTGAGGTCTTTTTCTATGTCGGACGCTGATATGGACCAGATGATGAGGCGATTCATCCAGGCCCAGATGCAGATGGGAGTGCTCCTGCCCCCCCCCCCCCATCCGGGAGGGGCCTCGACCCCTTTTTTCGCCCCCATAGCTCCTTCTCCGACCCGACTCCCGGGTTCGGAGCTTTCAGAGCCGACCAGCGTTGGACCCGGGGGTAGGTCGGATCCGACTGGTCGGCGCACCTCGGATCCGATCCCTCCCTTGAGTGCTTGCCGGACCCGACCTCGGAGCCGTGGGCTAGCCTCGATCGAGGAGCCGGTGTCTCTTCAACTCCGTCTAGGTCGGAGTGCACGGTCTCGGATCCGGTCTCGGCCGGTTCTGATCCATAGGTTCATAGGTTCATAATAGGCTATCTGCCCGGGGCATTTACAGCCTAGCCCTATAGTTTTGTGCTTCGCCACCCCTTTTAGTTTAGGGGAACTATATTATTTTTTTGCTGTGCCCTCTGTCGAGCAGTGACTGAGACTGGTAATGGGTATATCCTCTATCTCCCATCCATTGGTCCAGATTGAACAAGAAGGGAGGCGCCATGCAGCCTCCCTCCTATATTATTCCATTTTTATTTTTAGGCAGGTATGATGAATCTATCCAATGAATCTCTCCAGCACGTCCTATTAATAGCCATGTCGGTAAAGGCTCCTTCTTCTTGTGGCTCCCGCCTCTGATTGATCTAGATTTTTTGAGGTTGAGGTGCAGCATTGGGTTTGACATGGCCTTGACATGGCCTAGGCAGTCACCGTCGGATCCAAGTGGGGGTCGGCTCTCGGGTCTTAGAGAAGTCGGCTCCCCCTCGGCCTTCGACGTTGTGGAGAGGGTTCTGTCGAGGACATCCTGACCCCCGGTCCCTGTCTCGGCTCCATCCCGCACTCCCTCGCAGCTGGGCCAGGCTCCCATCAGCCGGACTCAGGGACAGCCCGCCTCAATGTCCCAAGTGGTTCCTTTGGAAAAACTGGTTGCTGGCGAGGACTCCTCGGACAGTCCCCCCGAGGAAGTGCCTCGTAAGCATAAGTGTAAGAGGAGGCACTTGGACTCCCCCGAGTCTATTACTGAAGACACGGACTTGGAGGAAGGGGAGGGCTCCCCAAGATCACCCCCAGAAGATGTCTCCGTTGGAGACATTATGGAAATGTTAAAGTACGGGGGGGGGGTGGTCTGCTCCCAAGGCCTCCTCGGACGAGTCTGTGTTCTTGGAGGCATTTGAGGCGGGCCCGTCTACCTCTTGGGTGTCCCCTCCTGTAGACCCTCTAGTGAATCTTATTGCAACCAGAGCGAGGAAGGACCCGGACACCGTAGAGCCTGTTCCCAAATGTCCGGACCGGATTCTTAGTCCCCCATCGGACCGTACACATTGGAGTAAGGGACCCCCAGTAGTTGCCATGCTGATGGCTGCAGCCACAAAGAGGGAATTGGCTCAGGAGAGTCCCTCTATGCATCCCCCGAGCAAGGAATCCTGCTCGATGGATCGCATTGGGAAGCGAGTCTTTAGTTCAGCAACCTTCTCCCTGAGGGCGCTGAACTATATGGCACACGTGATCAGAATGAAGCAAGACCTGATTAAGGAATACGCTGCATCTCCCCCGGAGTCCATGTCGGCGGTGGACAAGCAAGTGTACTCCACCCGTATGGCCACTCTCAGAGCGGTGTCTAATACTTCTATGCGGCTCTTATCTCACGCAACAGAGGGAGCCGCTAGAGCTAGCAAATCGGGCCTTGTTATGAGACGCCAGGCCTGGCTCCGACACTGAGACTTCACAGAGCCCTTCAAAGCGACCTTCGCAAATGCCCCCTTCGATGGTTCTGCCCTTTTTGGCAAAACGGTTCATGAAATGCTTGTCCAGAGCGAAAAGGACGGGAAGATGCTGTCTGCCGTCGGAGTCCGCTTCTCAGCTCCCCAGAGGTCCTTTTCGAAGAACCAAAAGGGACAGAAGAAGATGTGGTTCCGGAAATCGCAGCAATCCCAACCTGCTCCAGACAACCAGTCCTTCCGTGGCAGAGGAGGACAGGGAGGTCGCCGTCCTAGAGGCAGAGGGGCTCCTAGGAACTTTGGGTCCAGAGAACCTTTCTCTGACAGACCCACGCAGCACCCCTGAGGGGTTACCCGGCTGCTCCTCTCTGGAGGCAGTCGGGGGGGCGTTTTTCAAGGTACCTGACGTCATGGGAGTCAATCACGTCAGACCGTTGGGTGCTTTGGGTGATATCCAGAGGCTATTCAATCCCCCTTCACAGTATTCACAGATCCAAAAACCTCCCCGATGTACCACCCGATCAACGGGAGGTAGCAGCTGTGGAAATCGCACAGCTGCTAACAAAAAGAGCCATCCAACACGTCCCCCGAAATCAGACCGGATCAGGGTTTTACTCCAGGTTCTTCTTGGTGCCAAAAAAGACGGGGGACTTAAGACCGATCCTAGACCTGTCACAGTTGAACCTGTCTGTAACCAAACAAAAATTCCGGATGGTCACCTTACAATCTATCCTCCCCCTTTTGCGGGAGAACGATTGGATGTGCTCTATAGACCTCAAGGACGCATACTACCACATTCTAATGGACAGACGGTCCAGGAGGTTCCTTTACTTCCGGCTGGGAGCCAGTCACTACCAGTTCAGGGTCCTTCCCTTTGGTCTCACCGCTGCCCCCAGGGTATTTACCAAGGTACTTGCAGTGGTAGCGGCCCACCTGTGACTCCAGGGAATGCAGGTTTTTCCATACCTGGACGACTGGCTCCTTACAGCGTCATCAAGGCATCTACTGTGCTCAGCCAGGGACTATTTCCTTCATATAGCCCCTCGGCTGGGCATCACCATAAACCGAGAAAAATCTTCCCTGGCCCCCACACAGCTTATAGATTTTATAGGAGGAAGATTGGACACAAAAAACATGCGGGCATTCCTCACTCTAGATCGACCGTCCAACCTGAGGTGTCATATCACGGCCATCTTAGAACCTTCTCCGACCGCAGCTATGGTCCTGAGGGCCCTAGGTTCAATGGCGGCAGCCATCCCACTCCTCCACGCTCGACTACACATGAGGATCCTTCAGTGGACCCTCCAGGTCCAATGGTCCCTGCTTTACCTTCCTCTCAACAGCCTGATAGCCATCAGTAGAGCATGCAGGAGCTCCCTGTTCTGGTGGCTCCAGTCGACGGACCTCCTGACAGGGAGACCCTTCTGTACTGCATTCCCCCTAGCCACAGTGACCACGGATGCTTCTCGCCTCGGGTGGGGGGGGCATTCAGCGGGCAGGATTGTCCAAGGCACGTGGAACAGTTCAGAGACCTCCCTGCATATAAATGTTCTGGAAATGAGGGCAGTGCTATTAGTGTTGCAAGCACTACACAGCCTTCTTCCTGTAGGAACTATTGCTATCCAGACAGACAACATGTCGGTAGTCTGGTACATCAACAAACAGGGGGGAACCAGGTCCTATCCCCTTTGTCGAGAGGCCATGAGAGTATGGGAATGGGCAATCTCCACCAACCGCTTTCCTGTGGCAACGCACATTCCGGGAAGGTCCAACATTCTAGCGGACAAGCTCAGTCGCACCATTCTTTCCCCTCACGAATGGTCTCTCAATTCTCTAGTAGCAAAGCAGATTTTTGCCACCTGGGGGCAACCCTGTTGCGATCTTTTTGCTTCTCCCTCAAATGCGAAATGCGACAGTTTCTTCGCTCTACTTCCCCCATTCGGGGAATCCCCGAGAGACGCCCTGGTGCATGCTTGGCCTCCCGGTCTCCTATACGCTTATCCTCCTCTTCCTCTAATGCAAAAACTATTACAGAAAGCCAGCAGTTTGGGGAGCAGAATGATTCTCATTGTCCCATTCTGGCCTCGTCAACCATGGTTCCCTTATGTATGGTCTCACCGAGTGAATCCTCCCTGGATTCTAGATCCAATTCCGGATCTCATTTCCCATCCTCAGGGGCTTCCAATCCCGAACCTTCACACTCTGAAATTGACAGCTTGGCTGCTCCAGTTCCATCCCTAATCAGGACTCCCGGTATCTCTTCACCAGTGAAAGCCATCATAGTGGCTGCCCATAAACCTTCTACTAGAAAGGTTTATCGAAGCAAATGGAAGCTGTTCTCTATTTGGGTGGAACATAAAAATTTTGATCCCTTTTCCGCGCCGCTCTCTGCGGTACTAGACTTCTTGACAGACCTTTTCCAACAAGGAGCAAGCTCTTCGACGGTAAAGGTACAGATGGCAGCCATTTCTCATTACCATGTGGGTCATGACTCGACACCTCTCATGGCTGCAAAAATTTGTAAGACCTTTCTTAAGGGTGCTTTCCTCGTAAGACCTCCTGTTAAGGAAGCCGTACCACCTTGGGACTTATCTTTAGTGCTGCAGTCCCTAACTGCTCCTCCTTTTGAACCTGCAGCCTCTGTGGACTTGAAGTATCTTTCCTGGAAAACTGCTTTCTTAGTGGCCATTACATCAGCTAGAAGAGTTTCAGAACTCCAAGCTCTGTGCATCAAACCACCTTATCTCTCCTTTTTTCCTGATAGGGTCTCCCTCAGGACCAATCCTTCCTTTCTTCCAAAGATTGCTTCCGAATCCAATATTAACCAATCTATTAATTTGCCAGTTTTCTTTCCCAAATATAAAAACAAAGGAGAATATAAACTGCATTCCTTAGATGTTCATAGACAACTGTGTTTCTACATTCACAGAACAGCTGGTCATAGACAATCCGATCAACTGTTCGTCTCCTTTGCAAAATTTGCACTGGGTAAGGCAGTCTCTAAGGTCACCTTGTCAAAGTGGATTTCTAATTGTATCTTGCAGGCTTATGACACCTCAGGAAGGCCAGCTCAACAGAGAATTACAGCACATTCTACAATAGCAGTATCTACTTCTGCTGCCTTTAAATCTAGAGTACCATTAGATGATATTTGTGCAGCAGCCACTTGGACCTCATCTCATACTTTCATTTCACATTACAAAGTGGACGTTGTTTCCAGAGGGAGAGCATCCTTTGGCTCTGCGGTGCTCGAACATTCTTCCATGACGCCCAAGATCCAGGTAGCTGGGGACTCTGTCCCACAGGTTGCAGACAAATGAAGTCTTCCTACTTCAGATTAAGAAGTTATGTACTCACCATAACGTTCCATCTGAGTAGGTGACTTCATTTGGATGCAACCATCCCCCCCTCCATCCCCCTGACCTTTCAAGGTGCTAGTAGTCCTGGTTTACCCAGGATTCTGTTATACTGGTATTCACAGGGCAAACTCAATCTGAGGTCAGTCAGGGCTTAGCAGGGGATTATGGGTAAAAGGAGGAGCTAGGAGCTCGGATCCTAAAGCTTATGAATTGCCGGCTCGGATCCGATGTCGGATCCGAATCCTACAGGTTGCATCCAAATGAAGTCACCTACTCAGATGGAACGTTATGGTGAGTACATTACTTCTTATTATAATATAGGTGTTATTTGTGAGTATTTAGACTAGTTTAGTTAGTTTAAAATTTATTTAGTTAAGGCCTTCGGGTTTTTGCTGTCAGGACTGACAGTATTTTAAAAAAATTTTGCCTTAACTTCCTCATATATATTAGATTTAAATTGTTTATTATTATTACACTTAGTATTATATAGGGATTTTTCTTAAGTGTGTTGTGTTTTTTGGATTTTTTACTTCAAAAATGTCAGATTAAGCCAAATCTGGTTTTAAAAGGTGTCAGTGCGGACAGAAGATGTCCATTACTGACAACCACTCATCCTGCGTCTACTGTCTTGGCCCTCTCCACTTGCAGGAAGACTGTTCCATTTGTCATTCCTTTAGTGGGAGAGTCATGCTGGAAAGACACAGGAAGTTGGTTGACAGAGGGTTGCTTAAACCCGATTTTCAGGAGGCCCTGGACAAGGCTGAACAGGTTTCCAAGTCTTTGAAGGGGTCGAAGTCTTCAAGAGTGTCGGAGCCCAAGTCATCGGCTCCGAGCACCTCCTTTCAGATTCGGATGCCGGCTCCTATGACTTCGGTGCCAGGTGTCAAGAGTTTATCTCTGACCGAGGCTCAGGTCTTGGAGCCAGTGTCAGAGGTACCACCGTCTGCTATCCTTCTCTCGGTGACGGCTTCGATCCCTTCGACCCGTTCTACAAGGCCCCCTTCCGACTCCGATGTGGACCGAGTGGTACAGAAGCTTATGGAGAACTTGGCTTTGTCCAAATTAATTGAGGTTTCGTTCCAGCTGGTTTCGAAACTCGAGACTATTCCTGTTCCCTCAACACTTCCTCCTCCGAGATCCGTCGAGTCATTGGAGCTAGGAATCGAAGAACCGATGATTGTAGAGCCCTCGGTGCCGAAGCCTCCAGTAGTGCTATCAGCTCCGTTGACCTCGACTCCTTCGGAACCAGCCAGAGAGTCTCGGAGCCAAAGATCTTTCCTAGGTTCCGGGGGGGATAGTCGAACGGAGATATCTGTTCCGACTCTTCCCCTCAGTGCCTCGGCTCAGATCAGTTCGGATCCGTCCTCGGTATCGGAGCCCGTGGTTCCGATTCCGGAGAAACGACCTCCTTCTTCAGATCGGGTTGGATCTTCGGGTCGGGGCACCGGTGCCTTTGACATCATGAGCAAGGTCTTGTCTGATCAGATACAAACTTCATCAGTATCTTCGTCTCCTTCCCGAAAAGGTCCGCGTTCTGCTTCTGTGCTTCGGCTCCTACCAAGCGTCGAGACCCAATGCCTCAGAAGTCCCCACAGGGCGACTCTGGTTCCTCAGATGCATCCCCAGAAGCTCCCGCTTAGGATGTTCCGAGGAAACGACTGTGCAAGAGGAGGCACATAGATTCCCCCCCAGGAATCTCTCACATCTGATACCGATTTAGATGAAACAGAAGGGTCCCCACGGTCCCCCTCTGAGGATGTCTCGTTTGCAGACATTTTGTAAATCCTGAAACAAAGGGGGGACTGGCAAACTCTTACCCCTTCTGTGGATGAATCGGTCTTGCTGAAGACATTTGGGACTCAACCTTCTACCTCCGGGTGACTCCGCCATTTGACGATCTCATGGATCTAATAGCCCGGAGGGCTTGGGAAATGCCCGATACAGTGGAACCAGTCCCTTGTAAGCCAAATAAATACATGACGGCCCCCCAGGACAAATCTTATCTTACAAAAGAGGTTCCCGTGGATACTATGGTGGTGGCGGCGGCCACTTAGAAAGAGATGTCTGAATCATCTTCCTCTGTCCATCCTCCTAATAAGGATTCTAGGACGATGGACAGATATGGAAGCGCATATTTAGTTCGGCGACTTTTTCCATCCGATCGCTCAACTACCTTACGCATTTCACGCGTTTACAGAGAGATCTCATTAAGGAACTGGGAGATACTCTCCAGGGACACAAAGATGCTGCTGTCGCCGAGAAAGTGACAGCGCAACTTAACACCCTAAGCTCCATAGTCAACTCGTCCATGAGGCTGATTTCATACGCAGCCGAAGGGTCGAGTAGACCAGCAGCTTCAGCGATCGCCCTGAGAAGGCAATCCTGGTTGCGCTTATGCTCCTTTGCGGAAGATTTTAAGTCTTCCTTTGCCAACGCCCCCTTTGATGGTGCCTCCTTGTTTGGGCCCAAAGTAAAGGAGACTCTCACGAGGTGTGAACAAGAAGGGAAGACCCTGTCTGCCGTAGGGGTCCATTTTTCCATCCCATCTAGACCCTACCCTAAAGGGCAACGAGGAGGAAAAATGTGGTTCCGAAAGACTCGGGGATCTTTTCAGCACACCCAAAGTGATGCCCCCTCCAGAGGCAGAGGAGGGGGAAGAAATGGAAGACGCCGCCCAGCCGGCAGAGGGGGTCCGCAAAATCAGGGCGACAGAGAGACTTTCTCTGGAAAGCCCTTCCAGCACTCCTGAGTGCAGGCCCGGCTGTCCTACTCTAGAGGCAGTCGGGGGTCACTTGGCTTTATACCCAGAGAACTGGCTAAATCTTGCATCAGATTCCTGGGTAAAAAGCATAGTTACCAGAGGCTACAACATTCCCTTCTTCAAAATGCCACCCAACTCCAAAAAACTCCCAGACGTTCCACCCAGTCTGCGAGACCAGGCAACTGTAGAGATAGGAAGGTTGCTCGAAAACAGAGTCATCCAACCAGTCCCGTCGGACCAAATAGGATCCGGAACTTACTCAAGGTTCTTTTTAGCTCCAAAGAAAACAGGGGACTGGAGGCCAATTTTAGACCTCAGCAAATTAAATACCTTTGTGAAAAAGGAAAAGTTCCGGATGGTCACGCTACAGTCAATCCTTCCTTTTCTGCAGAAGGGTGACTGGATGTCCTCTATAGATCTCAAAGACGCATACTACCACATCAAGATGGCCAGGGTGTCCAGAGATCACCTGCGCTTCCGGCTGGGAGCCAGTCATTTCCAGTTTCGCGCTCTGCCCTTTGGTCTCACCTCAGCCCCCAGGGTGTTCACCAAATGCATGGCAGTAGTAGCGTCTCACTTGAGACGAAGGGGATTCTGGGTGTTTCCTTATCTAGACGACTGGCTCCTATCCGCCACCACCGAGTATCGTCTTCTACAAGCCAGGGATTACACCATCAGTCTTTGCTCTTCACTAGGCATAACGGTGAATTTTGCAAAATCTGTCTTATCGCCGTCACAGTGTATCTTATTTATAGGAGCACAGCTAGACACCTCCCTGGCTCAAGTTACTCTCCCCCCAACAAGAGTATCAGACATCAGGCATCAAATTTCGGTCCTTCTACACAGCAAGAGAGTCCCTGCACGACAAATATTAAGAGTACTAGGCTTGATGGCAGCCTCCCTTATTGTAGTTCCTTTAGGCAGGATGCACATGAGGATTCTTCAATGGATGCTGTTCGCCCAGTGGTAGTATCGACAACTTCCAATGTCTCACGAAATCTTGATCACGAATTTTTGCAAGAAGGATCTCTTGTGGTGGATACACAGTCAAGAGCTGACACTAGGATGACCGTTTGCATTACCCAGTACGGTAGCAACTCTAACCACGGATGCTTCCCTGATAGGGTGGGGGGATTCTTTCAGGGACAAACAGTCCAAGGTCAATGGTCCAACTTGGAGTACAATCTGCACATCAATGTTCTAGAGCTGAGGGCAGTGTTTCTAGCGTTGCAACACTTTCACAAGTCCTTACCTCGTGAAACAGTGACAGTTTAGACAGACAACATGTCAGTGGCCTGGTACATAAACAAGCAAGGGGGAACCAGATCTTACCCGTTATGCAGAAAGGCCCTCAGAATTTGGCAATGGGCAAAGTCCACTGGACGCTTTCTGATAGCAACGCACATCCCGGGGACTTAATCGCGGACAAGTTGAGCAGAGCCATCCTGTTCCCTCCCGAGTGGTCCCTCAAACCTCAAGTGGCGGAAGAGATCTTCCGCAGATGGGGACAGCCTTGCTGCGACCTGTTTGCATCCCCATTGAATGCCAAATGCAGAAGCTACTTTGCCCTGTTACCCCATCCAGGGGGTGTCCCCAGGGATGCACTGGTATACGATTGGCCCCCGGGTCTCCTTTACGCTTTTCCTCCTGTTCCACTAATTCCCAGGTTTTTGCAGAAAGCCAAACGTCTGGACAGGACCATAATACTGATAGCCCCATTCTGGCCTCGACAAATCTGGTTTCCATTCCTTCAATCTCATCAAGTGGAGGAACCATGGATGCTGGACCTGGAGCCAGACCTGTTGACACATTCATCGGGAGTTCCTCACACATTCCTCAAATCCCCCAAACTGACAGCTTGGCTGCTCCGCTTCCCATCTTAGCCAGGTCGGAGTTACTATCCCCTGCAGTACAACAAATTATTGTATCTTCTCACAAACCATCTACAAGGAAATTGTACAACAGCAAATGGAACCGTTTTGCGCACTGGGCCTCCAAACAAGGTATAGATCCGTTCGGGGCTCCAGTACACAAGATACTACATTTTCTTACCACACTTTTTCAAGAAGGAGCATCAATATCCAGTATAAGGGTTCAACTGGCAGCTATATCCAATTTTCATATTGGCCATGAAGATGGTTCTCTTATGTCCCACAGGCTTTGTAAAGCCTTCATGAAAGGTACCTTTCACCTCCGTCCCCCCTTTCGTAATCCAATAGCACCTTGGAATCTTAATCTCATGCTATCACAACTCATGTTGCCCCCATTTGAACCAGCAGCCACAACTCCCTTAAAATTCCTTTCGTGGAAAACACTTTTTCTGGTTGCCATCACGTCTGCCAGGAGAGTTTCAGAGTTACAGGCTCTATCTATCCGACCCCCGTACATGATTTTTCATTCAGATAGAGTAACCTTGCGCACCAATCCGTCCTTCCTTCTGAAGGTTTGTTTGATTCAAAGCATCAATCTATCTATCGAACTACCTACCTTCTTTAAAAACCATTCCAATAAGTTGGAATACACATTGCACAAATTGGACGTTCACAGGCAACTGAGATTTTACTTACATAGGACAAAAGAGTACAGAAAGTCAGACCAACTATTTGTATCATATGCTGACCAAAGGAAAGGACAGGCAGTAACGAAGGTTACCTTATCCAAATGGCTCTCAGATTGCATAAATTTTGTATATGCTGAATCGAAACAGCAACTCCCTTTCAAACCCAGAGCTCATTCTACAAGGGCGATTGCTGCCTCTTCAGCCCATACCACTCGTTTGCCTTTAGATACCATTTGTGCAGCGGCAACTTGGGCAAAACCACATACTTTTATCGCCCACTATAAACTAGACAAAAGCTCCAGGGACAGGGCGATGTTTGGTTCCACTGTACTCAGGAATGTTCTCCCTTGAGCCACCCAGGAAGAAGGAGCTAGGGACGCTACCCGCGTGTAAGAACAAACGGCGAGATTGAACAATTTCACATTAAGAAGTTATGTTCTTACCATAACGTTCCATGTGAATTGTTCATCTCGCCTTTGTTCTTAGATCCCCCCCCCTCGATCCCTCGTCCTGCGGTCTGGGAGAACGGTTTCAACTGAATTCCTTTTCAGCTTTTTCTAGATATTGTTAACATATTATTGTACATTAGTAATGGCATCTTTTCTCCTCTATTTGAGAGTAGGGTTCCAGACACTGTGTAGTATCTGTTTATAAGTGTTCTAGACGCAGTTCTAAAGGGATTCTTCTGGTATAGCAAACTAGATCTGAGGGTTAGCACCTGAGGATCATGGGATATTACTGTGCCTAGAGCTTTCTCGAAGATGCAGAGCTAGTGATGCGGCCGACTCGTAGCCGAGGATCGGCTCCAAACCCGTGTGTAAGAACAAAGGCGAGATGAACAATTCACATGGAATGTTATGGTTAGAACATAACTTCTTATTTGTGTTCTTCTATAAACCCTTTTTGGGAAAACTTGTCTCCAATGTCACTATTGCTAGATGGATCTCTTTATGCATCCTTCAGGTCTATAAGGTTAGAGGCATGTCTCCTGCAGGTCAGGTGAAAGCTCATTCCACTAGGTCCATGGCTACTTCTGTGGCTTTTTGGTCTAGAGTGTTTTTGGATGATATTTGTTCTGCAGCTACTTGGTCCTCATCCCATACATTTATTTCTCACTACAAATTGGACTTGACTTACAGAAGGAGAGCATCCTTTGATTCTGTTGTGCTCCGGAATGTCCTTCTATGAGGGCCTCCGAGGAGTCTAGTAGCTTGAAGACCAAATGAAGTAAACTACTTCAGATAAAGAAGCTATGTACTCACCATAATGTTCCATCTGAGTAGTTGTACTTCATTTGTCTTCAACCGTCCCTCCCTCCTTCCCCCAGGACCTTGGCATATGAATCAGCCTACAGGCTGCACTATAGGTCACAAGTAATTTTTCAGGTCGGGTTATCAGTATAAGGTTCAGCAAACTGCATCTGGGGATGGAAGGCAGTGGAGGTGTATTATGGGTAAGAGGAGGAGTTTGGAGCTCAGAGCAGATGCTAGCAAAAGTTGCCAGCTTGGATCCGATACAGATCCGTAACCCACAGGTTGAAGACAAATGAAGTACAACCACTCAGATGGAACGTTATGGTGAGTATATAACTTTTTTTTAAATTCCATTTAGACACTGTATTCTGAAGAAGTGCTACAGGTAATAAAGGAGACTAGGAATCCTACAGCTAGAAAATCATATATAGCTAAATGGAAGAGATTTTCTATTTGGTGCCACAAGAAAGGATGGGATCCTTATCAGTTAGAAATGCCTTTTATCCTCCAGTACCTCATTTGGTGTGAGATTATCAGTTTATGTCTGGCATATACTTCCATCAGGGTACATCTCAGCCTGCCTTCCTTTAGATCCACCTCTTTCTTCACATTCTGAAGTCAAGCAATTCCTAAATGACATTCTACATATAAGGCCACTGAGAAAAGCCATTCCTTCTCTATGGAGCTGAATTTTGTGTTTGAGAAATTGACTTTGCCATCTGTGGAGCCAGCTATCCCAGCTTCTTTAAAGTTTTGTAACCCCTGCTAAAAGTTTTTTTTTTTTTCATAAAAAGCCTTAATATCTGTCTCTCCTTTTCTGGCTTTTCATAAGTAGAGTTTCATTTAGAACTAATCCATCATTTTTGCCTAAAGCTGTCAAAGATGTACCCCCGAACCAATCCCTTCACCTTCCACATTTTTTCCTAATGCTCAAAATGGAGGGGAAAGGATTGTGTGCTTGTTTTACTTACAAACAGGTGAGCTGTTATTTGCATAACGGAAATTAGAAAATATATTCAGTTATTCATCTTCTTTAATAAGAAGAAGCAATATTCACACAAGCTATTTCTAGGTAGACATCCCTTGCCATCTTATTTTCCTTTTCCTTTCATGATAAACCTTTCTCAAGTAGCATAAAGGCTTGCTGTAAGAAGCTGTGGCATTTTCAGGGTTCTTTTTCAAAGGCTTAGATTCCAAGTCCATTTTAGAAGCAACTGATTGGTCTTCCATTCATACTTCCCAGTACATTACAAAATTGATGCTTTCTCTGGAGCCACAGCTGTTTTTGTCAGAACTAGTTTGCAAGGGTTGCTAGGCTCTAGTTCAGTTACTCTTAACCCCTTCCACTCTGCATAAAAAACTCATTCCATTTGTCAGCATAACTGCAACAGTGATTTACTGATGAGCACAGTGCGATAATGTAAGAACTTATAACAGTATTTGTTCAAGTAAAACACTGTTGGAATATTTGCAGCCTCCCTCCCTCCATCTCCCATTTCTTCTTCCTTTTCTTTCTGGCCTAGGTGGAACCCCTGTTTGTCTACCATTCCGACTCTTTACCTGTGTTTCCTGACTCAATCCTCAATGTACTTAGCTTCAGTAACTTCTTGGAGCAAAAAAGCTGTGTGGATTTTGGCATCTGTACATCCTTTATGTACCAGCATGTAGCCATTGTGCCTTGGTCTAGGTTTGGGTGTACAGTGTATGAGAAAGGTGCACCTGAGCTTTGGTATACTGGCTGGACATATCCAGTTTGTCATTATTACTGCAACAGTGATATATTCAAACATGTGCAGTTATGGTGAGTCTTTACACAACTCTGCTTACTATCATCACAATTTAGTTTACATAGAATGGGAATGAGAAGGTTTCTAGGTACACAAATGTCAGACCCCGCAACATAGCTACTAAATTGTCCTGTACTGTATTTAAAACATGAACGCTTATTATTATTGCACATAAATAAAAGATTAATGGAACTGTTTGTAATAAATTTATAGTTTTAAGAACAACTCAGTCTGCTCCAGTTCAAAAGTTACAAATGAAAAGCATTTAAAAATATGGTTCATAGGTGAGTACTAGGCTAATGGCCCTGGAGCCTACACAAGCCTAGCCCAAGAATATACCTAGTCGTCCTGTTGCCAGACATTAGTTCCTTGTGCCCCTATCGAGCAAGGCTGTTGAAGTGATCCACTGGGTGAATTTCCTGTTACCTATCCACTTATCAAGATTTTTCTTGAAGAGGGCTAGTGCAGTGCTCTGCTTGACATAAATGGGGAGTTTATTCCTGACTATGGGTAGTCTTTGGGTTAGGAACCTGTCTTTCCATCAGGTTTTGTTTATTGTGGTGATGCAGTTGAGGACCTTGGACCGTGTGGTGTGGAGGAATTGAGTCTTTTTCAAATGAAGCATGTCTAGCAACACTGGGTCAGACATGGCTTTATATGCCAAGCAGAGATCACCTCTAAGTAGGAGATATGAGATGGATTATAGCTGTAATTTTTTGAGTCTGTCTGTATAGGGCATGTGTTTGAGTCCTAGGATCTTCTTTGTGAGGAATTTCTGTGGCCTCTCCAGCTGTTGCAGTTGTCTAGTGAAGTACATTCCAAATGGACCATTGTACTCTATAATGGGTCTAATGAGGGATGAGTAGAGTAGGATTATGACTTCTTTCTTCCTGGATGAGAAGCCTATTGTAATGAGGTGTGCCACATAGAAGGACTTCCTAACTACAGTAGCAACATGGTTGTCGACGGACAGGTTACTATCTACTTGTGTCCCTAGAGCTCTTACCACACCTTGGGTGTTGAGATGGCTACCGTCGATGTGGTAGTTTGCTGGCACCGTGTTTTTCCCGAAGAGGATGACGATGCACATTTTAGCACTGAGCTTAAGACCATGGTTCTGGCACCAGTCATTGGTGTCTGTGAGGCCTTTTTGTAGGATGTCGACATCAGCTTGAGAGTCAGTAATGGCTCCCAGTTTGCAGTCTTCTGCGAACTTGGTCAACCAGAGTACTTTGATGTTGGCCTGAACTTCAGAGAAGTATATACCAAACAGGAGAGGACCCAGGACAGATCCTTGTGGGACTCCACTTGTGACTGTCCAGTAGTCGTATTTGGAGTCCGCTACTTTCACCATGTGGGATTTGTCTGTGAGCCAGTTGACAACCCATCTTATGTTGTGGGGGTTAATGCCTAGGTTGCTGAGTCTGTCTGTGATCCCTGAGTGGGGGATAGTGTCGAAGGACTTGGCCAGATCAAGGTAGGCTGTATGGATTGCCTTGCCTTCATCGACTGCTCTGGTGACAGATTCAGATAAGTCTATCAGGTTGAGCAGACATGATCTGACCTTCACAAAACCAAACTGTGAGGGGTCTAGGATTTGAAGGTTCCCAATATGCATATTTATGAAGTCCATAATGATGCGCTGCATGGCCTTACAGATCAGGCTCGTCAGGCTGATGGGGCGGTAGTTTCCTGGGTCAGTAGTCGCTTCCCCTTTGTGGAGTGGAATGACTGAAGCGGCGCGCCATTCGGTGGGAACAAAACCGGAAGTGAGGCTGTGGTTGAACAGGGCACTCAAGTGGGGTGCCAGATGTTCTTTGTGTTTCACTGTTGCAGTCATTACATTTGGGTAATCTGCTGGCAGGTTGCCCTCAGTCGGCCTGTATTCCAAAGTCTTTGGTCCTGCGTCGGTTGCTGTCTCCTCTTCCATGACGTCAGGTAATCAGGGTTATAAAACAAGCAGCCAATGCAATTTTTGTAGTCTTTCTTGCAGCATGGTGCCCGAAGCAGAAGCAGTTCACAAGTGCCGGTCGGCCGACTCCTGAAATTTTCGAATTCGAGTTTCAGAACCGAAGTCTTTACTAAAGCTAAGTACCCCGTTGGGGAAAAATTTTTTTCTTGCTCCATACCGATGTCAGTAAAAGTTAATAATTGCATTACTTATGGGAAGCAAATACCTCATAAGGATTTCCATTTATACTGCATTCCTTGCCTATGCCCTGATCATAATGTGCCTAGCTGTCGGTTTTGTGCTAGATTTAACCAACGCACTATTAAACGTCAGTATATCTTTGCCTCAGAATATTTTGGAAACAGATTTAACTACCCTGAAATGTCATCGGATAGCAATCCGACTACCGGAGTATACAAAAACGCCAAGAAAAGGACAGAGATAGACCGTCTAGGTCTAAAACCGACTACGAAGCTTCTCCTAAGCCAGTCGCCGGTTCGCCGGTACTCAGTGAGGCGCTTTCGCAGCCCCTGATACCTGCTACATTTGAGTCGCAGGCCCCTACCGAGACCCGTGTGGAGTTCGGCATGCCGAGAGATTCTCAAGAGTATTATACCAGCGGATGTCTCTCCCTCGGATGGGTCTGGAGCTGCTGAGCAGGCACCAGCTTCTGAGGGTGTATTCAGGCCACAACATTTTTATATAAAACCGACACCAGCTTCAAAATCAAAGACAAAAGCAACTTCTAAAGCTAAAAAAACTATGCATGAGCCACGTGCACAGGCCTCTATGCCCAAAATGCAGATGATCAAAACGACTGAAGACCTAATTACCTTGATCAGGGGTTTCCAACCCCCTCCTGACAAGAGGCCTAGGCAAGACACTGATTATGAATCTTCAGATCAGATTTCTATTTCTTCTGATTCCTCTTCTGATCAGGAATGATCTATACCACCCTATGAGGATTCTGATGCAGAGGAATCTATCCCATATGCATCTCCTCCTGAAGATTATTCCTTTGGAGAAACCTTGCATACTTTGAGGGAGCATTTTCACTGGGAGAGTCAAGATTTCTCAGAATCAAAAAAGAGGCTCAGGGATGTCCTTCTTCTCCCTCAGCATAGGCCTTTAGCCATACCTCCTGTTTTAGACATTGTGGATGGTGTGTTTTCGGAGTCAAGCTTGACTCCAGACTCCTTACCTCTGGCTCCTAGCAAGCCAGACAGATATTACAGGGTTCCTGACTCACACAAATTTTTATTTAGAAACCCTGCTGCTGACCCTGAAACTATTTCACATGGTCCAAAAGGTGTTAAGGCCTCAACAGCAAAAAATTCTACCCCCTGTGACAGAGATTCCAGGGCACTGGATAGATGGGGAAAGAAGGTTTATACATCTGCAACCTTGGCAATTAGGGCCTTAAACTGCCAGCTTCATATGCTCAAGTGTCAACAACATGTTATGGGATTACTGAAACAGAAAATGATGTTGATTTCTGAATGTGCAGAAAGTAAAGAATTGCAGGAATTATTGCATGCAGCAGAACAAGTTGGAAAGCATACTTTGCAATGTGGTTTTGATTCCTTAGAGGCCTCCTAGGGCCGCAGTTACTGGATCTGTGATTAGGAGGCATGCCTGGCTAAAAGAGAAAAATTTGCCTGATCATGTTAAAGTTAAATTGCTGGATGCACCTTTACAGCATGGTACTCTGTTTGGTATTAAGGCAGAAGAGGTTTTAAAGAAAATGTAAGACAAAGCTAAGTCTATGCAAACTGTAAAAGACTTCTTACAAGTGCAGCCACCAAGATACAGTAGACACTGGCCTACAAAAAAATGGTCCTTTCCTGTGTCCAACAGAGCTCAACGGGGCAAAGCCAGGCTCCCTAAAGGTTCTAGATACCAGTCACAGGATTCTTACAGGTCAAAGCAATGGGGTGCTTCTACCTCCAAATCTGGAGGAAATAAAGTGCAACCCTACAGTAAACAGTCTCAATGACTTCCCTCTGCCATCACCAAGCACTTATCTTTTGACAGCATCTTTAGGGGGAAAATTAGCACTTTATGCTCAAAATTGGCAGTTAATAACTCAGGACAAGTGGGTGTTAAAAACCAAACGCCTGCATACAAACAACTGGTAATCCAAAAAAGTCCAGGATAAGGGATACGAAAGACAAAATGACAGACAAAATGTCCATTATTCAAACAGCACACAGCAAAACACAAAAACAAAACACAAACACATAAGTAAGTATTATATATCATCAATAGGCTCCTCCCAGGCTTTCTCAAGACATTCTCAGCTCAGGGTTTACATAGGTTGGTGGGGTTCTGGTGGGTTCTTTTATCAAACCCACATTTTAATTAACGTTTAATTATTCTATTATTAAATTTATACCTAAAATGCTAGTTAAAACTTCTTAAAAACTTTAAAGTCTACCAACAACTACTAACCAAACCATTAATTGACTACAGAGATTTCAGTATTTATTTATAACACAACAACCACATACTAAAATTTAATTTAATAAAATTTTTGTGATAATACACACATTTTCTTATCCTTCTACTCTTCTTTTGGGGATATTTGATTTGACTTTGTTCACAAAACATCTTTTTTTATTTCTTCACTATACCTAATGTAATTCTATGCAAAAAAAAATTAAATTCCTGTTTTGGCACACGGCCCCCTGGTCTGTTTTTTATGTTGCTTATTTATTTTTTATTTATATAACTTAACGGCTCTTTTTAGTTTTTTAGCAATGCTAATAGCTCCACCATTAAGCCCAGGGCTTTGCAAAACCTTTTTGTTGATAATATTGGGCACTGCCTACAAAGTGTTACATCTAAATGTTCCACTCTTCTTCACCCCACCCTGCCTGTTTACCCCCTTGTCTCTGCAAAATTCTTTTTCTTTTCTTATCTTATTCTAATAAACTGGGTTCTGGGGCATTTCTTAAATCTTAAATTTCTTCATTCATGGATATTATTGGCCCAATTTTTATCAATAGCACTTTCACTATTAGGCTTTCATATTTGCAAAACAAATGAACAAAAACTTTGCTTTTAATTTTGTTGTCTGTTCTGTTGTGTTTGTTATTCCTCCTTCCCCTAGCAGGCAAGAGTTCTGTCCATTTCTACCTCTAGTATTACTGATTACTGAAACTGGCAACTGTCTCCTCAAATAATGTTTTCAAAAATAATGTTCGTCAAAAAAATATAAGCTTCACTGCACATTAGCTATATTATAATGCAGAAACATATTAGAGTAACTGTTCTTTTCTGTGTATACACATAAAACAGTTTTTTTTTTCTCTACGCAAATCATCCACCCGTCCATAAGTTAACTATCACACTGATGTTGCGTCCTAGCACAATGTTGGCGTAAGCGAGGCACAAGTCCCCCCCCCCATCGCCCCCCTTTTTTGAATAATTCCAAAAATAGACGTATACTTATGCAAAGAGGCTTCGTAGTCGTGTTGATACATATGTTCGTAATCCTTGTATCCTGACTCTTTTGGATTACAAGTGGGTGTTAAACATAGTATCTCAGGGATACAGATTCCACTTCCACACTCTGCCAATTGCAAGTGGTTGGCCAGATCTACCGGAAAATCAATGGGCAGTGGCACAGAAACAAGTTACGTCCTTCATGGATATGGGGGCTATTCAGCCAGTACCAGAACAGGAAAAAGGACAAGGGTTTTATTCAAGACTGTTCTTGGTACCCAGAAAAGACAAGGCCTGGCGCCCAATACTGGATTTATCAATTTTGAACACATACCTAGACATTCCAAAATTCAAAATGCTAACTTTGCAGCAGCTTCTGCCCATGCTGGGCAAGAACGTTTGGCTGGTGACATTAGACCTAAAAGAGGCATACCTGCATATCCCAATAAAAGAATTGTGCTGAAGATACCTCCGTTTCAAGGCTGGCTTTACACATTACCAATTCTCTGCACTGCCCTTTGGCTTATCTACTGCGCCCAGGGTCTTTACAAAGTGCCTGGCATCAGTAATTGCATTTTGCAGACAAAGAAGTATACAAATTTATCCATACTTGGACGACTGTCTCATTCAAGCAGAGAACAAGGACATTCTTCTTCAGCATCTGGCGTTTGTGAAAAGGCTTCTAACATGCCTAGGGTACACAATAAATGAAAAGAAATCACAACTAGTACCCTCTCAAAAGATAACATTCCTGGGTGCAAGCTTGAATACAACTGCCCAGATGGCTTTCCTCACACCAGACAAACAAAGGCAACTAACTACTTACTTCAAATTGATGGCAACAAAACCCCAGTTATCTGCAAGACAAACTTTGCAGGCTTTGGGGTTCATGACATCCTGCATTCTACTGATTCCATATGCAAGACTGCATATGAGAAAACTACAGTGGTACCTAAAATGTTTATGGAGCCAACATTGTCACAGTCTGGAAACAATGATTCCCCTCATTCCCTGCCTGCAACAGGAGTTTCTGTGGTGGGCAAAGGCATGTCACCAAAACATGGGGCGGGCTTTCACTCTACCCCCTGCCAGCCAAACCTTAACAACAGACGCATCAGATTATACATGGGGGGCCCACCTGGCGGGAAGATGCATTCAGGGCATATGGACCCCAAAACAAATGCATCTGCATATCAACCAAAACAAGATGTTAGCTGTTCAAAATGCCCTGACAGCCTTCAAGGACTTACTTCATCCAGGACAACTACTGATAAAGACGGACAACACCACGGTTATGTGGTACATAAACAAGCAGGGGGGCACGCACTCATACCCCCTTTGCAGACTAACTATGGCATTGTGGGACACAGCCTTGTCTTACCAAGTACATCTTCAAGCTCAATTCCTGCCAGGAAAGCAAAATACTCTGGCAGACGATTTAAGCAGAAACCTTATGGACCCTCACGAGTGGAAACTAGATCCACAAGTCTTCAGCATGATAACAAAGAAATGGGGGAGCCCAGACATAGACCTATTTGCCTCGCCTTGGAATTATCAACTGGAAAAATTCTGCACAAGGACTTATCACAGGCAAGAATGGAAAGTGGACGCCCTATCCTTCAGTTGGAAAAACCTATCAGTTTACGCCTTTCCTCTTCTGCCTCTTCTTCCCAAGGTCCTACTAAAAGTCAGACAAGAGAAAGCAAAGATGATACTAATTGCCCCGGACTGGCCCCGCCAATACTGGTACCCAATCCTAAGGAATATGCCTCAATCCCCAGCTTGGTACTTGCCTCAAATACCTCACTTACTGTCCCAGTAAAACAATCAGATCCTGCACAATCATCTCCAACACTGAACCTAGCAGCATGGCTGATTATGTAGTTATTCAAACAACACCTCTCAGTAAAGCTGTGATGGATGTCATTTTGGAAGCCAGAGGGCCTAGTACTAGAAAATCTTATGCTGATAAATGGAAGAGATTCTGTGCTTGGAACCAAGCACAAGGAACTGACACAGCAGAGCCAAATATTCCTCAGATTTTACAATACTTGACTGAGATGCTTGACAAAGGCCTATCTTTTTCATCAATAAAAATCCATGCCTTTGCCATCTTGGCTCATTACAACACAGAGCCATCAATCTTTTCTCATCCTTTACTAAAGCAGTATCTTAGAGGGGCCAAAAATTTAAGGCCTCCCAGAAGATCACCAATTCATGCATGGGACCTCAATTATGTGTTGGAAAAGCTCACACTGCCTCCATTTGAACCAGCTGCTACTGCAGATCTAAAGTTCTTATCATGGAAAACAGTTCTGCTCCTGGCAATTACTTCAGCAAGAAGGGTCTCAGAGCTACAGGTCCTCATGGCTGTGGAGCTTTTTATCATATTTTACCCAGGCAGGGTGTCCCTCAGGATCAATACTTCATTTATGCCTAAGGTGGTTTCCAGTGTGGCTCTTAACCAAACTATTCATCTGCCAACTTTTTATCCAAATCTGCAGAACAAGGGGGAGCGGATTCTGCATTCCTTGGATGTACACAGACAACTAAGATTCTACTTGAGCAGGACTAAAGCTCTAAGAAAAACTGAGCAGTTACTAGTGACATTTGCTGCAGGATCAGAGGGAAAAGCTATTTCAAAGCAGACTATTTCAAAGTGGATAAGCCACTGCGTTCGTTTCTGCTACTTACACCATGGAAAACCGGTGCCCAAGGGCATTTTGGTCTCATTCCACCAGGGCTGCAGCTACATCAGCAGCTTTTCTCAGAGGGGTACCAACCAAAGACATTCTAGAGGCTGCTACTTGGAGTTCTGTTCACACTTTTACAAAGCATTATCATTTGCCTCTCTACTCCAAGTTCAGGGCAGGCTTTTAAACAAGTAGTGGTACTAGAAACGATGAGAGCGGGAAGCAGATTAAAAACTGTTTTTTCGTAAGCGCTTTCGGCTCAGTTAATACCGAGCCTTCATCAGACAAAACAGTAAAACTAAAACATTCAGCCTTAATATACTAAAAAGTAATTAGTATCCAATTAGTAATCAATTAGTGCTTAAAGCAAAATTTCATTTGATGTTCGTATACTTGCCAAATCCATAAACTAGTACGTGGAAACATGACAAATAAATCAAAACATAAATACATACAAGTCCCCCTCTCAGACAGTAAAATATATATTATATATTGTATTCCATAAATAATGTTTTTAAAAAATGTTTTTGAAAAATGTTCTTTAAAAAATATATTTTTTAAGAATATTTTCTAAAAATCTAGAATACTTTAAATAGGCTTTATACTATGATACATAACAAAAATGGCAACGAAGATGTAGATCAACTATAAACACAATATAATAATCCTAAATGTTGACAACTAAAGTGAATGTTTAATTGATAACATATTATATTAATTAATTCCAGTAACCAAATTAGATGTTAAATATTAAATGTTGGATGTTAAAAGCCATGAACATGGCTACTGAAAATGTTTATCTATTAAGTGATAATAATTTTAATACACACTTAATTGACAAAACTTCGTTTAAGCCTGGAAACATATGAGCATTGGTAATTATCTGCCATCTTAATTCATCTAGCTCAAGTTTTAAATGCCAAGGATCACCTCGGATGTCAATACATCTCTGTTGTAAAACCATGAATTTAAATGAATGTGCAGGATTATATAAAATGTGCTTAGCAAGAGCATTATTAGTATCTTTACTACTAATGGCATAATAATGCTCGTAAATACGTTGTTTGAGTTTCCTCTCTGTCTTCCCAATGTAAAAAACACTACAGGACTGACAGAGGGCTACATATGTTACGGCTTTAGACTCACAATTGAATTTAGAATTAAGATGATACTTGTGACCATTAATAGTGCAAGAACTACTGACTAGGACATGTTTACATTGTGCACAACGACCACACTTAAACATGCCCTTAATTTTTGAATGTGTGGTACAAATGTCGTTCTTTTTTTCTATTATATTTTTCAAGTTAAGGCCACGTCTATATGTTATCTTGGGTTTGATGCCTAAAGAATTTGACAGATGTTCGTTACTACTAATCAGAACCCAATTCTTATGCAGAATCTTCATTATACAATAAGAATCAAGGGAATAAGTATTGATGAAACTAGTCTGATATAATTCATTCCTAACATCATTAAAGGAATTATCAGTGTTGTAATTTGTATTATATGAAGAATTGTTGGCCAAATCCACATGTAATGAAGAATTATCTCCACTAATGGAGTGGTGTATTTGTTGATCGGAGTTCAACAGGGGGGCAAAAAACCCACGCTCTTTTCTGTTGGACTTCCAATCTCATCGATGTTATTAACTCTAAGGGATAACCCCTATTCAAAAACATAGTTTCCAATAAATTGCACTCTTGTTCGAAATCAAAATCGTCAGTTGTCATGCGGGCTGCTCTTACCATTTGGCCCTTTATTACAGCACGCTTCTGATGTTGAGGATGATTACTAGTATAGTGCAAAAAGATGTTGGAATATGTTGGCTTTCGATAAATTTTACTTTTGAAACAAAGCCCTGTTAAATCCTTTTCTAACCTGATATCGAAGAAGTTAACAAAATTAGTTCCTACTTCATAGGTGAAATTCAAAAATGTGGTTGTCTTAGCTATATTGCTAATAAACTCAGGGATCTCTCCTACATTACCTACCCATAAGCAAAACATATCGTCTTGGTACCGCGTGTACCAAAACACATTCTTCTGAAAACTTTGATTCTGATAAAGGCAAGAATACTCCCATTGGGCCATAACTGCGTTGGCAAAACTGCCTCCGCAGGGAGAGCCCATGGCTACCCCTGACTTTTGCAAATAAAAGTTATTGTTAAAAGTCATGTAGTTGTTCGTTAAAATGAGGTCCAATAATGTTGTGACTAAATAGATTGAATTAGCGTCTGCTTTTTTCCTAACAAGGAATTCTGAAGTCCATTCTATCCCCAAATCATGTGGTATGACCGTGTAAAGGTCTTTAACGTCTATGGTTAAAAATGAACAGTTGGGCATGAACTCTAATTTGTTAACTGCGTCAAGAAAAGCCCACGAATCTCTACAGATTTGTGGTTCTGTTTCTAAAAAAGGCTTAAGGACACTGTCCACAAATTTTGCACAGCCATAAGTAGTTGAACCCCTTCCGTCAACTATAATTCTAAACGGTGGGTCATCTAAAGATTTGTGAATCTTTGGTGTTCCAAAAATTGCGGGGGTAGTAGGAGCTAGCATAGACAAAAATTGATGCAAATCTAAGTCGATAGATGTTTCTAAAAATAAATCATCTATCACTTGTTTGATTTTATTGTGAGCCCCATTAACCTCATTAAGGGACACATGACAGTATGCATCCGTGTGTAATTGAGTTTCTATCTTTTCATTATAAGCTGACTGGTCCATAAACACAAGCCCACCGCCCTTATCGGGCTTCATTATTCTGACGTTACAATTCTTTATAAACAATATTAGATCTAATTCTTCATCAGAGACATTTTTATTATTATGTAGTCTTTGAGGATTATTATTCCTAAGTTCCCTTATATCTAGCTCACACATCCTTTCGAACATGTGCAATTCAGGGTGTAATGGAGGGTTAAAAACACTAGGAACCCTTATTTTATTATTATTACAAAAACCATTATTACCCATTAATAAATTTAAGTTTAGTTTGCGAACAAATAACTTTAGGTCAATAATGGAATCAGCAATGTTCATGTTTTTAGCAGGAACAAAGGTTAATCCTTTTGATAGAAAGTCTGCCATATCCTTATTAACCAAGAGGGTAGTGTAGTTAAAGATCTTAAAGTCACCTTTAGATGAAAGGCAGGTTATTGGAGTAGAAAAATCATTGGCAGTATCAACTACTATCTCTTGCGTTGTCTCTTTGTATTCCTCGTTGTTGACCTGTTCGAATTCTTCCGCCTGTTGCTGGTATTGGTATTGCGTCTGGACTGAAAATCCTGGCCAGATTGATTTTGACCCCTCCTATTATTGTTATTTTGATTAATAAGTCTTTCACTACGCCGGGGTAATTCATTTTGTATCTCTTCCTCGTCAGAAAGAGTGACATTAATGTTAGTATCAGTGTTACTATGATTATTATTATCAGACCCCAAATTATTATGAGTACCGTTTTTATCATTGTTATTACGGCTAGTTGGGGGGTCCGGGTATGCTTGCTTATTTGCATAAGCTAGAATGTCTCTTGCTATCTTTTTCTTTTTTGTTTGTAGGAGTTTTTCCATAGCTGTGTCAATGCTGTTATAAATACGACAATAATCGAACTTGTAGCGATTAAAGTCCACATGGGTTTTAATAACCTGATCCAGAATATCCAGATCAGTTTTAAAAGAACCAATTTCCATTGTGTAATAATTTATTAAGGCTTTCAAAAAATCAAAAGCCTGATTGTCAAATAATTGAAGTAGTTCATGGTGAAACTTAGACCCTGCTATAAGGCCAGCTGGATACCTCCATTGACGGAGGCCTTTTGGTATAATTTTTTTATTGCAGCATTCCTGTAAGTATGAAACTTCCAATTGAAGTTTCCTACATTTGTACATCTTAGCGTCAAATTCTTCAATAAAACTTAATAAGTTGTTGTTTGCTTGCGCGTTATTAGAGTCACTATCGCAAGCACAATTATTCTGTTGATCTCCAAAAAAATTATCGTTGCTGAAAAACCTCGAAAAAGAAGGTAAACTAGAGCCTGTATCATTATTAGGCACATCAGTACTGTTATTTAAACCAAGAGTTCCATTAGGTAATTGGGAACTATTACCTTGCCCCGGTGGAATGGAGCGTCCAGATCCATTTGTTGGATTGCTTGAAACCCCAGGGTTCACTGAATTGTTCGTAGAAAGAAGCCTTGCTGCATACGTTGGTTGCGGCGCCAAAACAGCCCCATTTGTTGTTTGAATGTGTGTTGGGCTTCCGTTGGGGTTCACGCTTCGCTGCAGCTGAAAGCCGGGATCCTGGATATCCCCACGGGTGTCGCTACGAACCGAAGCATCCACTTTCTGAGAAAGTGCTTCAACTCATCCTAGAAGCACTTGGACTAAGGCTGTGAGATTACCTATGGCATCATCTTGTTGAGAGCCATTTTCGCGAAGATGTTCAATATTATCGTTGTCTTCAAAGAGAAGCTGCGACCCAGCTCCGTTTCCAGTAGCCATCCAGAAAACTAAAAACTCCAAAACACTAAAAACTATTAAACAAGTAGTGGTACTAGAAACGATGAGAGCGGGAAGCAGATTAAAAACTGTTTATTCGTAAGCACTTTCGGCTCAGTTAATACCGAGCCTTCATCAGACAAAACAGTAAAACTAAAACATTCAGCCTTAATATACTAAAAAGTAATTAGTATCCAATTAGTAATCAATTAGTGCTTAAAGCAAAATTTCATTTGATGTTCGTATACTTGCCAAATCCATAAACTAGTACGTGGAAACATGACAAATAAATCAAAGCATAAATACATACAAGTCCCCCTCTCAGACAGTAAAATATATATTATATATTGTATTCCATAAATAATGTTTTTAAAAAATGTTCTGCAGGGCCTTATAGCTGCCCCTAATGCAGTTCAGCTCCAACCTACCATCCATAGCTTTGGGATTCTACCCAAATGTAATGACTGCAACAGTGAAACACGAAGAACATAGTACAGTTGTGTACACTTACCATAAATGTAGATGTTCAAGTGTATTCACTGTTGCAGCCCAGGTTACCCGCCCGCCATCCCTTTTTTATTCTTGAGTTTTCTCTTTCCTTCACTATCTTCTACAGCCTTTGTGGTGTATTTGCTTGTAGATGAAGGTAAAGTTTGCATTGTTGCATGTATATATAGTTTATATATATATTTTTGCTACCCATTTGGGGGCACCTGACATCTGGGGCAAGAAAAACTAAAGAAAATGGCGTTGGCTGCTTGTTTTATACCCCTGATGACCTGACATCATGGAAGAGGAGACAGCAACCGGCCTTGGGACCCAAGACTTTGGAATTCAGGCCGACTGAGGGCAACCTGCCAGCAGATTACCCAAATGTAATGACTGCAACAGTGAATACACTCTAACATCTACATTTATGGTAAGTGTACAAAACTGTACTTTCTTTTTGTAATTTGTGTAGCATGCAGTCAGGTATATTATTAGGTCAGATGGAAGCTATATTTTTGGCTTTGGATAGTGTGGCTTCTACCTGAGCAGCCGTGATACTAGGGATTTGGCATTCCTTCGGTATTAGGATGGGCCCTTTTGGGGGTGGGGGGGGGTAAAGTTTGCACTAAACCTGTCAGCCAAGATGTTGGCAATATCTGTTGGTTCAGTGTAAGTGGTGCCATCAAGCGCACCTCTGCGTATTGTTATGCATGTTCTTGATGTAACTAACGTATGCCTTGTGGTTATCTTTAGCATCTGTTGCAGTTTTGTTTTCATAACTTGCTTTGGTGGCTTTAATGAGGGATCTCAGTTTTTTGCTGAGACTTACAGGCAATTTTTCCTTTTTTTTTTGCCCTTTTTTGCAACAGTTTTTTTTTTCTTCTGTTGTAGAGTTTGTTAATGGCAGGGGACCACCAGATTGGCTTCCCTTTTTTGGAGGACATGATCTTGGTTCTGTTTGGTATGGCCTGATCCATGCACTTGTGCAAGTGCTCATACAGCGCTTTGGTGTATGATTCAGCAGCCATACATTTATTATTTATTTTATTTATTTAAATTTGTTGACCGGGAGTGTCCGACTGGACGTAGGTCCATTTTCAGCGGAGGCCCGGGGAGAAAAGCTCCACAGTAAAATAAACAGACAGTAGTTACATTGGATTACATAGTGATTAACAATTTAACATAGCAATTACTTACAATATATTTACAGATGAAGAACATAGTACATCAGTAGACAACTAGAATCTTTATCTGTGAAGTACATAACAGACATTAACAAATGTTACAATGAGAAGTTCCTGCTGTATAATAAGTACTAGGTTTATGAGCATCTGAGCTTGCTATAATCAAGGTAATTAATGGAGTGGAAAGAAAGGTAGTGGTTGGATGGGGTGGATGATATTAGAGTAGGAGTTGCAAGGGCATAGCCAGCATGTTTTTAGGTGCGCTTTTAGTAAAGTTTTGAAGTGGGCGCATGATGGTACAGAGGTAATTGTGGGTGGGAGTGAGTTCCATAATTTGGCTATGGTGCAAGAGAATAGTGCTTCACCAGCAGAGTTATTGGCTTTAGTGATCTGCAAGTGATTTTTGTTGCTGGATCTTAGTGGTCTGGTGGTGCAATAAGGTTGGAGTAGATTCTGGAGGGATCGGACATTTTACACAACATTGTGGGGGATCTATTATAGCCTGGATTGCAGTTTTATCCTTTCCCTGTTTGCGTGAGTGACATGAAGTTTGACACTTGTGTCTTTAGAAGCTCAAAATTGCCTTTGTAGAAGTTTTTCACTGTGGTTTCCTTCATGGGGGTGAGGGTGGGATCTGGATATCGACTGTGATTAACTTATGGTCAGATCTGACCAGGGAGGAGTTGATCACTGGTGTAGAGCAGCACCCCCCCATGTTTGTAAGGACCAGATCGAGAATGTTTCTACCTCTGGTGGGGGTGAGAATGAGTTGGTCCAGGGCGTTGGAATTAATGAATTCCAGAAATCGTTTGCTAATGAGCTGGAGCAGGAGTAATTTATCCCAGCTAATATAGGGGTATTTAAAGTCTCCCAGTATAAGGGTATTGGGTTGAAGCTTAATGCTTTCCAGAGTGTTCAGCAATGCAGAGTGGGAGTCTTGCAACATTGTGGAGGATCTGTAGCAGGCTACAACCTGGATTGCAGTTTTATCCAGTGTTAATTGTACCTGTAGTATCTCCGATGCATTATGTTGGGTAACCAGTCTGGAGGTTTGCGTATCCTTTATGAAGATGGATACGCCACCCCTTTGGGGATTCGGTCCACACCTCCTTTGGGGCTTTGGTCCAGGTTTGGGGGCCGAAAGGTGTGATATGCTTTGTATCCTGGTAACGCTGGGGTGCTCTCTGGAGCCTTGAACCAGGTCTCTGTTACTGCACAGAGGTCAATGTTCTCCAGTTTTAGGAGTGATTCGAGCGAGTGCATTTTGAGATTTAGGCTTCCAGCATTGAATAGCATAACCCTCAGGTTGCGTTTGTTTGCAGTTGTTATGGTGGTAAATTTGTCTTCAGGGCATTGCCTAAAAAAGGCACTATAGGGGTGGCAAGAGCCTTTGCCAGTATCCGGAATCCCAGGGGTGACAGATGCAGGCCATCTCTCACAAGGCATCGAAGTCTGTCAATCATGTCATCCCAGACAGACAGATACTGGATCCCCTTTGAATGACATCAGAAACTTTATTTATTTATTTATTTATTTATTTACATTTGTTGACCGGGAGTGTCCGACTGGACATAGGTCCATTTTCAGCATAGGTCCATTTTCAGCGGAGGCCCGGGGAGAAAAGCTCCACAGTTAAAATATATAGACAGTAGTTACATTGGATTTACATAGCGATTAACAATTTGATTAACGTAGCAATTAATTACAAACATAGTTACAGATGAAGAACATAGTGCATCAGTAGACAACTAGAATCTTTATCTGCGAAGTAAGTAACAGACATTAACAATTGTTACAATAAGAAGTTCCTGCTGTATAATAAGTAGTAGGCTTATGAGCATCCGAGCTTGCTATAATTGAGGTAGTTAGTGGGGTGGAAAGAAAGGTAGTGCTTGGATGGGGTGGGTGATATTAGAGTGGGAGTTGCAAGGGCATAGCCAGCATGTTTTTAGGTGCGCTTTTAGTAAAGTTTTAAAGTGGGTGCATGATGGTATGGAAGTAATTGTGGGTGGGAGGGAGTTCCATAATTTGGCTATGGTGCAAGAGAATAGTGCTTCACCAGCAGAATTATTGGCTTTAGTGATCTGCAAGTGATTTTTGTTGCTGGATCTTAGTGGTCTGGTAGGGTTGGAGTAGATTCTGGAAGGATGGGACATTTAGTGGATGGTTTACTAGTTTGTGGGCGAGTATGAGTTGATACCATTGAAGGAGGTGAGGGAGTTCAAGCCAGCCCAGTTCAGCAAGTGAGATGCAGTGGTGACTATGGTAGGATGCCCCTGTGGCGAATTTGGCGATTTTGTTGTAGCAGGTCTCTAGCTAGTTTAGATCGCATTGCCTTAGGTTGGTATATATTGGAGAGGCATAAAGTAGGGTGTAGATAAGGTGGGAATTTGCTACTGAAATCTTTGCTGCTTTGGTGAGAAGTTGCTTATTTCTGTATAACGCTTTTAGTTTTTTGTGGACTTTTTTTATGGTCATGGATATGTGAATGTCAAATTTTAGTTTATTGTCTATTTCCACTCCTAGCAATTTGGTGTGTTCTGTTGGGTGTATAGCAGTGTTGTCTTTTGCTGTGATGTTAAAGTGATAGTTGTTTTGAGTATGTTTGGTGGGTTGGAAGATGAGTAGTTTAGTTTTGTTTGGGTTGAGTATTAATTGGGCATCGGATAACCAAGTTTCAACAGAGGAAAAGGCTTCCTCTGTGACTTTTTGCAGTTTGGGTAGGGACTGAGCTGAGCAGATGATGGTTGAGTCATCTGCATATTGTATGAGTGTGCCATGTTTGGTGGCAGAGGCTAGATTATTGGTGAAAATAGAGAAGAGTAGGGGTCCAAGGATGGATCCTTGGGGAACCTCTATAAAGACAGGCAGTTGGGGAGATATGTCATTCTGCCATACAATGGATTGTTGGCGGTCAGACAGGTAACTCTGAAACCAGTTGGTGACTGATTGAGAGAAGGATAGGTTATTGATGACAGTGATGAGTTGTTTGTGTGGGACCATGTCAAATGCTTTAGATAGGTCTAGGAAAGTAGCAGAAGAGAGGTAGCCATTGTTTTTATGCTGAAGGATAGTGTTAGTAAAGGAAAGTAAGGCAGTGGTGGTGCTATGGTTTGGTCGGAAACCATGCTGAGTAGTGGAAAGGAGGTTGCTAGTAAGATGGTAGTCTGAGACCTGAGAGTGAATACATCTCTTTAGTATTTTGGAGAGTGGAGAGAGAATAGCTATGGGAAGGTAATTGGTTAGTTCTGTGGAGGGGCCACCTTTGTGGAGGTGAATTATATGTGATATTTTCCATAGTGTGGGGAACGTAACTTTTTGACAGAGATCGGTTAATCAAGATGGATACTGGGTAGTCTAGAGCATCAGTTGTGATTTGTAGGTATTCACTTTGGAGGTTGTCTGCTGCTAATTTGGTGGGCTTAAGTTTAGTTAAGAGTTTTTTATGTTGATGGTAGGTACAGGAGAAAAAGAGAAGGCAGTGGGGAGATTACTAGTTGAAGGTGTGGGGGGTTGTGTTGTTTAGCTAGTGATAGTATGGTTTGTGTGAAGTGTGTGTTGAATGAGGTAGCAGTATTTTCGGAGGAGTGAGGGATGTTAGGAGGAGGGGTGCTGACTTTACCTGGGTGGAAGATGGAGTTTTTCGAGGACCAGCATTGTTTGGGGCTGTGTTGGGAGGAGTCTATGGCAGACTGGTAGTATTGGAATTTGTCCTGTTTTATTAGCTTTTTTACTCTATTGCGTAGTTCTAGGAATGTCTGTCTAGTTGAGGGGTTTTTGGTTTTGCGCCAGTGCTCCCAGGCTTTATCCCCGTTTTTAATTTCTTACTTAGTGGTTTTCTGTAGCCATGGGGAGGGTTGTGCTTTGGTTCTGGAAAGTCTTATGGGGGCATGGTCATTAAGGATGCTCAGGAAGGTAGTATTAAAAAATTCAACTGTGTCATCAAGACTGAGGTACTTTAGAGGATGCCAGTTGCATTCTTTGAGGGATGAGATGAATGTGAGTGGGTTAAAGTTTAGTTTTTTATGTATTTGACGGTAGATGACAGGTTTAGCTTGGTATAGGTATTTTTTGAGTAGGAATGTTGGGGAGTGATCACTGGGGCTGTCTGATAAGCAGCCTCTTATATGTGACTGGGGGCTCTTACTGACTAGCATCCAGTCCAGGGTAGTGTGCTTGCTGGAGTTTTTATTTATCCTGGTTGGCGACTGGACTAGTTGGGTGAAGCCATGAATGTTTACATGATGGGTAGGATGGTTGCCAGAACAGGATTGCCAGTCAGTATTGAAATCACCTAAAATTATAGATGTAATGTGATCCTATTTCGCCTACATTCATTATGGACGGGCTCGGAGCCGAGAGTTGATGCCGACTCGGCCACTATAACTAGCACAAAGTCTCTCATTGGCTGGGCTAACCCTGTATCCCAGGATGCATCACGCCCAAACCCCCAGATCTCGTTTGCCGCTCTTAGAGTAACGACGTGGTCTCGACTTGGCTGTGGCTAAGTACCCTCTCTTTTGTTTTTGAACTTATAGCTTCGAGTTTATTATACAAAAAAAAGCTATTGTAATAGTTACGTTGTCTGTTGTATCCATTGTTGTGACTGATTGCGTTTGGTGTTGGTAATCCTTCTGTTTGGCGGGCTAGGCCCGTTTAAGTTAGAGGGCCTTTGCCCTATCTTGTGTTGTTACTGTTCAGGCGTTTAAGTTAGAGCCCTTTCCTCCCTCCCTACCTTGTGTTGCTGAGTGTGCTTCGTGTGATTATTGTGTAAATTCGAAATATTGTTGCTGCTTGTGGATTGTGTTCCTTATGTCAGGCAAGGAACCAAAAGAACATAAGCCATCTGCTTTAAAAAATGCGCCAAGTGTGCGTACAAGATGTCGCTGACTGATGGCCACGCCATCTGTGTATATTGTCTTGGTGCCATACACTTGCAGGAATCCTGCAGTGTGTGTCATGCTGTCTCTGCCAGGGTTTTACAGGAGAGAAAAATAAACTTATCCTCAAGGGTTTGATTAAACCCTCCTTTGAGGAAACTTTGGCATCCTCTCCTCCCTCTGAGAAATCCAGGTCCAAGTCTAAAATGAAGTCTCCGGCTCCGACTAGTTCATCGGAGCCTCTGGAGAAAAGGTCTAAAACTACATCTCCTTCCTTGGCTCCACTGGTCTCGGAGCCGCAGGAATCACGGTCCAAGGCTATGTCTCCTTCCTCGGCTCCACTGGTCTCGGAGCCGCAGGAAGTATTGTCTGTTGCGGGGTCGGCTTCTTCGACTCCACGGTCGTCGGCGCCAAAGGAGGTTGTGGTGGTTCTCGAGCCTGCTTTGGCTCCGATACTTTTGGAGCCGATTCGGAGCCATTCCCCCAGTCTTGTCTCGGTTCCGACAGAGAAGTTTTCTCTACCCCCGTCTGTCTCCTCCATGTTCTCCAGGCTCTCGGATTCAGATGTTGATAGGGTGGTCCAGAGGCTTCTCCAGTCGCCAGTGTTAACTGAATTATTTTCGGCTCCAGCCCAGTTGGCTCCAGAGCCAGCTACTATATCGGTTCCGTTTCTTCCTCCTCTGACAACCTCGGCGTCTTCGGAGCCAGAGTCTGCCGAATCAAGTGAAGTCCCTGGGTTGGCTCCGAAACCTCCTGCTAGTCTTTCGGATCTGACATCGGCTCCAACCTTTTCCATTCCTTCTACAGGTTTCGGTACTCGGGTGTCCTCAGTCGAAACCGAGGGGGATACATTGGGGCTTCAGACTGCGGCTCCGAGTCTTCCCCTTGGTGCTTCGGCTAGGGGTACCCCGACCCGGTCATGGTCTCGGAGGCGGGTTTTTCGTCCAATTCTGGTGGACCTGCCTTCGAGGCTATGAGGAGCGTGCTGGCCAAGTCCATAGTGACTTCACCTGAATCAGCAACTCCTTCCCTAGACGCTGCGACTAGAGCTTCTGGTGCCCCCCTATCTCTGGACAGCGGGGCTTAGGCCTGAGGATACCTCCATGTGTGGTCCCATACTTTATGAGGGCCCTTCAGAGTCTGTGCCTGAAGAGCTTCCCAGGAAGAAGTTGTGTAAGAGGAAGCACGTAGACTCCCCAGATGAGTCTGTCACCTCGGACACCAACCTCGATGATGCAGAAGGGTCCCCGAAGTCGTCCTCGGATGATGTCTCGTTCTCCGATATCCTGGAGATCTTGAGACAGCGGAGCGACTGGCCATCCAATAACCCTTCTGAGGAGGAGTCGGTCTTCCTCAAGGCCTTCGGAGCCCAGACTTCCGCCTGCTGGGTGTCTCCACCCTTCGATGAATTATTGGATCTTATTTGTCGAAGGGTGTGGGAACACCCTGACTCTGTGGAGCCAGTTCCTAGCCGCCCCAATAAGTTCTTATCTGTGCCTCCTGGAAAAGAATTTTTGACCAAGGGAGTACCTGTAGATGCTATGGTGGTGGCGTCTGCCACCCAGCAGGATGTGGCAGAGGCTTCTACTTCCATCCATCCTCCTAATAAGGAGTCTAGGAGTATGGATAGGTATGGGAAGCGTACCCTGTCTTCAGCGACCTTTACATTGTGGTAGTTGAATTACTTGTGTCATTTTACACGGCTCCAAAGGGATCTCTTAAAGGAGTTGGGAGATACCCTGTCGGGTAACTTGCCTGAGGCGTTGGCCCAGTCTGTTAACGCCCAGCTGTCTACCCTTTCTTCCATCGTCAACTCGTCCATGAGGCTCATATCTTATGCAGCCGAGGGGGTGGGTAGAGCAGCGAGTTCGGGCATAGCCCTTAGGAGGCAAGCTTGGATGCGCTTGTGTCATTTTGCAGAGGCTTTCAAGTCTTCTTTCACGGACGCCCCATTCCACGGGTCCTCCCTTTTTGGACCCAAAGTGAAAGACACCCTCACTAGATGTGAGCAGGAGGGTAAGACTTTGCCTGCCGTTGGGGCCCGTTTTTCGCTTCCCACTAGACCTTATCCCAAGGCTCAGAGGGGAGGGAAAATGTGGTTCAGAAAGTCTCAAATGTCTTCCCCTGCTCATCAAAGTGACCCCCCCTCCAGGGGCAGAGGAGGGGGAATTTTAATGGAAGGCGTTGCCCTAGAGGCGGTGGAGGCCCCTGCAATATAGGAGACCGTGAGTCCTTTTGTGGTTCCTCCTACCAACGTCCCTGAGGGATTAGCCGACTGTGCGTCTCCGGAGCCAGTCGGGGGGGTCATTTTTCGGAGCATCTTCAGGCCTGGGAGTCCATCACTCAGGATCGATGGGTGCTTCGTATCATCACCAGAGGTTACACCATCTCCCCCCCCTCCCGCCGTCAAGAAAAATCCCAGACGTTCCACCCAGTCAACAGGATCAGGCAGCAATAGAGGTTTCAAAGCTGCTGGAAAAAGGAGTCATCCAGCCAGTCCCCGCAGACCAGATCGGATTAGGAACTTACTCAAGGTTATTTTTGGTGCCAATAAGAACAGGGGACTTGAGACCCATTCTGGATCTCAGCTGTCTAAACCGCTTTGTAAGAAGTCCAAGTTCCGAATGGTCACTTTGCAATCCATTTTCCCATCGCTGGTAAAAGGAGTATGGATGTCTCCCTCGATCTCAAGGATGCTTATTATCACATCAGGATAAACAAGGCTTCCAGGAGTCGTTTACGTTTCCGGCTGGGAGCCAGTCATTTTCAATTCCGGGCCCTGCCCTTTGGTCTCACCACAGCCTCCAGGGTGTTCACCAAGTGTCTGGCAGTGGTGACAGCTCACCTGAGACGTCTAGGATTCCAGGTGTTTCCTTATCTAGACGGCTGGCTCCTCACCGCCCCCACCAGGCATCTACTTGTTCAAGCCACGAGAGCTACTGTCAAATTGGGCCATCTTCTAGGGATTTCATTCAATTGGGCAAAGTCTGTATTGCTGCCATCACAGCGTGTTGCCTTTATTGGTGCAGAGCTAGACTCTGTAGAGATGAGAGCTTTTCTACCGACAGAGAGAATAAAAGTGTTACAGGCCCAAGTCCTGACTTTGCTACCCCGGGGAAAAGCCCAAGCTAGGATGGTTCTTCAGTTGTTGGGATCAATGGCGGCTACCATTCTCTTAGTTGCGCTAGCCAGGTTACACATGCAAATACTTCAGTGGCTCCTTTTGGCCCAGTGGTCATATCAGGAACGCACCTTGTCCCATCCGATTCTCATCACGGAGAGATGCCGGCAGGATCTGTGTTGGTGGCTTTTCTTGTCCAATCTGGATCAAGGGAGACCCTTGAGCCCCCCTTCCCCTATTATCACAGTAACCACGGACGCCTCCCAGATAGGGTGGGGTGGGGGGGCATTATCTGGGTGAGATGGACCAAGGTACGGGGCAAGACCACGAGGTTCACTTGCATATCAATGTTCTAGAGATGAGAGCAGTGCTTCTAGCGTTGCAGGCACTTCACAGCTCTCTTCCCAGGGGAACTATTGCAATTCTTTCCGACAATATGTCGGTTGTCTGGTATCTGAATAAGCAGGGAGGAATCAAGGCCTACCCCCTTTGCAGGGAGGCCATGAGAGTGTGGAATTGGGCAATCGCTTCCCAGCGCTTTCTAGTGGCAACGCACATTCCGGGGAAGTCCAATGTGATAGCAGACAGGCTGAGCAGAGCTATTCTGATGCCTCACGAGTGGTCACTGAACGACAGAGTGGCTGCGCAGATCTTCTCCAAGTGGGGCCTTCACTGCTGCGACTTCTTTGCCAGCCCCCTGAATGCAAAGTGCAGCAATTTTTTCACTCTGATCCCTCCACAGGGGGAGTCACCCAGGGATGCTCTAGTCCACAATCGGCCCTCCGGTCTGCTCTACGCCTTCCCTCCGGTTCCCCCCTCTACCAGGAGTGATAGAGAAGGCTACCTGCTTAGGAAGCAAGATTATTTTGATCGCACCACACTGGCCCTGTCAAGATTGGTTCCCCTTCCTTTGGAAGTATGCGGTGGATGGTCCTTGGATTCTGGACCCAGCTCCAGACCTATTGACTCATCAGTCAGGACAGCTCCATCCATCCCTACGAACACTCAAGCTCGCTGCCTGGCTCCTCCACTTCCTACCTTAGTCAGACAGCATATCTTTACCCTGGAAGTCATACATATTCTGTCTTCCTCCCACAAGTCCTGTACTAGGAAAATATACTCTAGTAAATGGAAGAAATTTGCAATTTGGGCTCAGCAACGTGATCTTGATCCCCTTACAGCCCCAGTGTCGGCGGTGTTAGATTTCTTAGCTACACTCTTTAGACAGGGCTCGGCTGCCTCCACTATAAAGGTTCAGTTGGCAGCAATCTCCAATTATCATGTTGCACATGAGCCTTCTCTCATGGGTCATAAGCTGTGTAAAGCCTTTCTGAAAGGAGCTTGGTTGCTTCGCCCTCCAGTTTCGCAACCCGTCTTGCCATGGGATTTAGATGTGGTGCTCAGAGCTTTGACGTCTTCTCCCTTTGAGCTGGCAGCCTCCTGCGAATTGAAATTTCTGTCATGGAGGACTGCCTTCTTGGTAGCCATAACTTCAGCCAGAAGAGTATCGGAGCTTCAAGCCCTTTCTGTTAAACCTCCTTATTTAATTTTTCATAAGGACAGAGTATCTCTGAGATGTAATCCTTCTTTTCTCCCTAAGGTCTCTTCTGCCCTTTGTCTCCACCAGTCTATTGAGCTTCCGGTCTTATTCCCAAGGTTTTCCAACAAAGCGGAATACAAATTTCACCAGTTGGATGTGCATAGACAACTGAGGTTTTATTTAAATAGGACACAACAGGAGAGGAAATCAGATCAGTTGTTTGTGTCCTTTTTGGACAATAGAATTGGCAGATCTGTAACTAAGGGCACCATAGCTAAGTGGATTAGAGACTGCATCTTATTTATTTATGCATTAGTGGGTAAGGATCTTCCCTTTCCAGTTAAGGCGCATTCTACCAGGGCTATGTCAACTACAGTGGCCTTTCATGCCAGACTATCCATAGATGAGATATGTGCAGCGGCTACTTGGACTTCTCCACATACTTTTATTTCTCATTACAAACTGGACGTGGCCTCCAGAGGTCGGGCATCCTTTGGTTCCACAGAGCTCAGGAGTGTTTTCCAGTGAGCCTCCCGGGATTTAGGTGCTAGGGACGCTGTCCCGTCAGTAATGAATGTAGGCGAGATAGGATCACATTACGTCTTTTAGTTTCCGGCTGGGAGCCAGTCATTTTCAATTCCGGGCCCTGCCCTTTGGTCTCACCACAGCCCCCAGGGTGTTCACCAAGTGTCTGGCAGTGGTGACAAAAATAAATGAGATGCAGTCTCTAATCCACTTAGCTACGGTGCCCTTAGTTACAGATCTGCCAATTCTATTCTATGTTACCATAACGATAGATGTATGTGATCCATCTCGCCTACATTCTTACGTACCCACCCTCCTTCCCCCTACCTGTTGGACTTGGAGGAAACTTGTATTCTGATTCCTCTGAGGATATTATTTTTTCTCTCCTCTTATATATATATCCTTGTGGTATGGTGTATGTGGGAAAATCATATTGGGGCAAACAAGATCTGGGGGTTTGGGCGTGATGCATCCTGGGATACAGGGTTAGCCCAGCCAATGAGAGAGTTCATGCTAGTTATAGTGGCCGAGTCGGAGCCGACTCTCGGCTCCGAGCCCGTCAGTAATGAATGTAGGCGAGATGGATCACATACATCTATCGTTATGTTAAGTACATAACTAAAAGTTTCTTGGGGGAGATGGTGGGTAGATCAGCTAAGGAGGTTTTCTAGTGGAGGGATGTTTTGTCCAGGTGGGAAATAGCATCCAATTATGTTGATGGTTTTGTTTTGGTTTATTTTGAGGTTGGTATATATTATTTCTTCATTACCTATTTGTGGAGCTGATGATTTTAAGATCTGGATGTTTAGATGCTGTTTAAATATTATAGCTACACCTCCTCCTTTCTTGTTTAGCCGGTCTGTTCTTAGTATGCCGTAACCACTAGGGAGGATTTGCTCACTGGTAATGTGCTTGATTTTAGTCAATTGTTGAAGTCAGTCATTTTCTGCTTGTACTGAGGTATCATTCTAGGTGACGGTAGTATGTTACTCAGGGCTAGGGTCATACCTGCCTGGGCTACAAGATCCAAGAGTTCCTCCATGTTTCTTTTTATGTATTCCAGGGAGGTACGTCTTAAGTCGTTCACACCAACATGGACAATGACCGAGTCATATCTGTAGTTGTTGTGGAGAGACCCAAGTACACGCATTATGTGGCGAATCCTGGCACCCGACAGGCAACTGACTAACTTTCTTCCTATTTAACCTGGTGAGTGGGATGTCAGTATGCACTCAACCAGCTATATCTAGGAGGTGAAGTAACTAGGCTCATTTCCATGCATTGAAATAAATAGTAGTTTGGATATCTTAAAAATGTAGCTATGTCCATCTTTTTAACAAAAATATTTTACCATAATAACACCAAATAAAATAGACAGAATTAAAACATTGCTGCATATGGTAGTTTTAAGCGCAACAGTGCCCTTCAGGATGGGTATTATAGGGAAATAACAAACATTCCAGTATTGGGGAGGCCCTCTGCCTGTAACATCAAGCCTCACAACATCACTGGCAGGCCTGTTACTTCCCAGTAACATCTATCCTGGCGGGCAGTATCACTTGCTTATTTGCATTTGTTTTTGGATACTTTAGCTTTGTTTTGCTATTCAGGTCTCCTTTAGCCTTTCCCAAGAGCATTTTTTAGTATACTTACTCTACCTGTCACTTTTCAGAGAACAAGAATTTTTTTTTTTTTTTTTTGTACTCTCCTATATGGGGAAACATCCTCATATATCCCAAGCATATATTCCTCCTGCTTACACAACAGTAGATTAAAAGGCAGTCTCCATTAATAATGAAAATGTTTTTCAGTTAAATTACTTTGTGGTATTGGCACTTGCTGAAGGAATGTTCATACATCTGATAAGCTCCACTTGCTGCATTCCCTGTTGGCTGTGGTACAAAATTGCAGTAAAGCATGCTGTTGGCCACCTCTCATTAGTATTTCTATTGCTACAAAGAATTTCTGGAGCAGCAGTCCTATTATTTGAACATCTGCTCTTACAGTAAGCATATTGCACGGTTTTAACTGTTTTGAGTGTGGAAGAGAGAGGAAGAGACAGATAAGACATTCCTGTAGCAATGTGAATTTCCCCAAGTCTTCCTCTGTTTAGGATTTGGAGTGTTTATATTTTAGTGATAATCAATTGGCTAGTTTGTATAAATACCTATGTTTTGCTTACAATGCATACTTGTCAGTTGTTGCAGTAATTTGTTACTGTATGTTTCAAGTTTGTGACTAGAAGAATGAAAAGTTTACAAGGTTAATATTGCTGTTATATGGGGACTATCCCAGCCTACACTGGAGGATCAGAATTTCCCTGTTGGCAGCTCTATGACTGCCTGAAAATCTAACCAGATAGTGAGTGATATCAGTGACTAGAAGCCAAAAACTTATTATTGCCTTTGGTGTTTTTCCCTTGAAGAACTACTCTTCAGGTGATTATCTCACATAAGTCTACTTTATTCCACCAGCTAAGGTTAACGGGATGCCTGAGTTATTAAATTACACTGCAGTCTAACTTTCAACATGAAGACATTTTAATGACTCCTTGTAAAGAAGCACATTTCACAATTGCAGATGCAGGTAGTCCTCATGACAGAATATATGATGTTATGTGATCCTATCTCGCCTACATTCTGTACTGATGGGTTCGACTCGGCACGCTATACTATAGAGAGAAGTCTCTTATTGGCTGAGCTATTCTACATCCCAGGATGCACCACCACTGCTTCCCCAGATCTCGTTTGCCGCTTTACAGCAAAGACGTGGTCTCGGACTTGGCTGAGCTAAGTGTCTTTTCTTCAACAATTTCTGTCAGAAATTTTTGATTAACATACCCAAAGGCTGTTTTAACAGCTATCGTTGTTGTGTGACTGATATTTGACTAAGTTTTTTGGTAAATTTGTCTTTTATTTGAGGGAAAGGATCCCGTTTTAGTTAGAGGGGCCTATCCCTCGCGCGTGAGATATATTTTTAGTGTGAGTTTTGTTGAGTGTTATAGTTGGACAAGTAATTCCGTTTTCTATTAGAGGGGTCTTGTCCTTGTTTGCTTCTTCTTTGACAGTTTTTTATAGAAGTTTCCTTTTTGGTTGTAGTGTTTGGGATTCAATATGTCGAAAGAGCACAGACCATCTGGGTTCAAGAAGTGCTCTAAATGCAGCTACAAAATGTCTATAACGGACGATCACTCTCTATGTGTATATTGTTTAGGCCCTATACACCTTCAGGAGTCATGTAGCGTTTGTCACGCTTTTTCCTCCCTGGTCCTCCAAGAGAGGAAAAACAAATTGATTTTAAAAGGGCTCATTAAACCTACTTTTGAGGAGGCTTTATCTTTGTCCTCTTCTCCTTCGAAGAAAAAGAAATCGTCGGCTCCGACCAGCACGTCGGAACCGACCACGAAAAAATCTAGGCAGGCTTCTCCATCGGCTCCACGGACTTCGGAGCTGAGGGCGGAACGGCCTGCCTCGATGCCTCCAGCCTCGACTCCTCTGGCTTCAGAGCCGACAGCTAGAGCTTCGAGAGGCAGGTCACCTTCATCGGCCCCTCTGCCTTCGGAGCCGATGAGAGTCACCCACTCAGACTCTTCCCCTTCGGCGCCGAAGTCCTCTTCGGCTCCGAGGGAAATTGCATTGGTTGTGGAGTCTCCCTCAGCACCGATATTTATTGAGACGATTCAGAGCTGGTCCCCCAGTCCTTCGGAACCGGTGGAGAAATCGACTCAAACTCGTTCGATCTCTTCTCGGTCTTCGAGGATGTCGAATTCGGACATCGACAGGGTACTTCAAAGGCTGTTTCAGTCTCCTGTCTTTCAAAAGTTGGTTTCGGCTCCAGCCCAGTCGGCTCCGGAGCCGATTGCCCATCCTGTTATTTTAGTTCCTCCTCCAACAGCCTCGGCACCGTTGGAGCCAGTGCTAGTGGAGCCGATGGAGGTTTTCGGGTCGGCTCCGACCCTTACTCCAACCCCGACCTTCGGATCGGAGTTCGGTACTCGGACCTCCTCGGTCGGCCCCGGGGGTGACGCTTCGGGACCGATGTTTTCGGTTCCAAGCCTCCCTCTCGGTGCGTCGGCTGCGGGAGTGCCGTCTACTGTTGTGGCCCCGGGGGTCGAACCTTCCCAGGACTCTGGGGGTCCGGCCTTCAGGGCCATGAGGAGTGCTCTGGCCAAATCGTCTTTGGCTACCTCCACCGTCTCTCCGGCACCTTCCCTTGGCACGGAGACTGGTTCCTTTGTTGTCCCCCTGTCTCAAGACAGCGGAGCCCTGGGGCCTGAGGTCACCCCCATTGGGGGTTCACCCCTTCCTGGAGGTCCTTCCGAGGTGTCTTCGGAGGAACCTCCCAGGAAGAGATAGTGCAAGAGGAAGCACGTCGACTCCCCTGACGAGTCTCTCAGCTCGGACACCGACCTCGATGATGCGGAGGGGTCCCCCAAGTCGTCCTCGGATGATGTCTCCTTTGCGGACATCTTAGAAATCCTGAAGCAACGAGGCGACTGGCAGTCCAAATCCCCTTCTGCTGAGGAGTCAGTATTCCTCAAGGCCTTCGGGGCTCAGCCCTCCGCCTCCTGGGTGTCTCCGCCCTTCGATGAGCTTCTAGATTTGATCTCTCGAAGGGCGTGGGAGCATCCGGATTCTGTGGAACTGGTGCCAGCTCGCCCCAATAAATTTCTTTCAGCCCCCCCCCCCCGAAAAGGAATTCCTCTCCAAAGGTGTGGCTGTAGATGCCCTGGTGGTGGCATCTGCTACCCAACAAGACGTGGCAGAGGCGTCTACGTCCGTCCATCCTCCTAATAAAGAGTCCAGGAGCATGGATCGGTACGGGAAGCGCACCCTTACTTCAGCAGCCTTTACTTTAAGGTCTCTGAATTATGTGACGCACTTCACCAGACTTCAGAGGGATCTGGTTAAGGAACTTTCAGATACCCTCTCTGGTAACCTACCTGAGCAGTTGGCCCAGACTGTTAGCTCTCAGCTGGCTACCTTATCTTCATTATCGAACTCGTCCATGAGGCTCATTTCGTATGCAGCCGAGGGGGCGAGTAGAGCGGCGGGAACAGGTGTTGCTCTACGGAGACAAGCCTGGCTCCGCCTGTGTCACTTTGCGGAAGCCTTCAAGTCTTCCTTTGCCGACGCTCCCTTCGATGGGTCCTTTCTGTTTGGACCCAAGGTAAAGGACACCTTGACCCGCTGTGAACAAGAAGGTAAGACCTTGACTGCCGTAGGGGCACAGTTTTCCACTCCCTTCAGGCCTTATCCCAAGGCTAGAAGAGGGGGGAAAATGTGGTTCCGTAAATCTCAAAAGGCTTATTCCTCACAGCAGGGCGATCCCCCTTCTAGAGGCAGAGGAGGGGAAAATTTTCAGGAAGACGCCGTCCCAGAGGCGGCGGAGACCCCCGCAACACTGGAGACCGCGAGTCCTTTCGTGGCTCTTCAACCTTTCAGCATCCCTGAAGGATTGCCCGACTGTGCAGCTCCGGAGCCAGTCGGGGGTCGTTTTTCGAAGCACCTAAATGCCTGGGAGAGTATCACTCAGGACCGATGGGTGCTCCGAATCATCGCCGGAGGTTACACCATCCCTTTTTCTCAACCCCTCCCACCATCCCGAAAAATCCCGGACCCACCACCCAGTCAACGGGATATCGCAGCCATCGAAATAGCAAAGCTGCTTCAAAAAGGAGTCATCCAACCGGTCCCCGAAGGCCAGACCGGATTGGATTAGGGACTTACTCAAGATTCTTTTTAGTGCCAAAAAAAGACCGGGGACCTGAGGCCCATTTTGGATCTCAGCAAACTAAACCGATCTGTCAAGAAGTCCAAGTTCCGAATGGTCACCTTACAATCCATTCTCCCGCTGCTGGAGAAGGGTGTTTGGATGTGCTGCATAGATCTCAAGGATGCCTATTATCACATTCTGATAGATCATACGTCCAGGAGACACTTGCGCTTCAGCCTGGGAGACAGTCATTTCCATTTCCGTGTACTGCCCTTTGGTCTCACCACAGCCCCCAGGGTGTTCACCAAATGTTCAGGTGTTTCCATACCTAGACGACTGGCTCCTAACTGCTACCTCCAGGCGTCTACTCTTACAAAACCTAGCTGCCACTATATCTCTAGGCAACTCCCTAGGAATCACCTTCAATTGGGCAAAGTCTGTGTTGCTGCCATCTCAGCGCATACGGTTTATCGGAGTAGAAATAGACTCAAAGCAAATGCGGGTCTATCTTCCTACAGAGAGAATAGAAATATTACAGTCCCAAGTTCGAGCCTTGCTCCACAAATGCCGAGCCCCAGCCAGGATGGTCCTACAACTATTAGGTTCCATGTCGGCCACCGTCCTCCTAGTCCCTTTAGCAAGATTACATATGAGGATTCTCCAGTGGCTCCTGTCAGTTCAGTGGTCTTATCAGGATCTCCCCCTCAGTCACCTCATTCTGACACAGAGACGTGCAAACAGGACCTTCGTTGGTGGCTTCTTTCCTCCAATCTGGATCGGGGGCGACCCTTCGTTCCACCTCCTCCAGTAGCCACATTGACTACGGACGCCTCCCAGACGGAGTGGGGGGGACATTACCTGGGCAGGTCAGTCCAAGGCAAGTGGCACTCAGACAAGAGTCTCCTCCACATAAACATACTGGAAATGAGGGCGGTGCTTCTATCATTACAAGCACTACACAGTTACCTCCCCCAGGGCATGATTGCCATTCAGTCCGACAACATGTCAGTAGTCTGGTACCTGAACAAGCAGGGAGGGACCAGATCCTACCCCCTTTGCAGAGAGGCCATGAAGTTATGGGATTGGGCGATTGCAACCAAACGTTTTCTGGTAGCAACACACATTCCAGGGAGATCCAATGTGATAGCCGACAGACTGAGCAGAACTGTTCTGTCTCCTCACGAGTGGTCTCTGAACGACAGAGTGGCAACTCAGATTTTCAGAAGATGGGGAGCTCCTTGTTGCGACCTATTCGCAACCCCCCTCAATACGAAATGCCAACAGTTCTTCTCTCTCACCCCAGTTCTGGGGGAGATTTCCAAGACGCCCTAGTCCAAGCTTGGCCCACCGGCCTGCTGTACGCCTTCCCACCGGTTCCCCTTCTTCCCAAGGTGATCCAGAAGGTGATTCGCTTGGAGAGCAAGATTATTCTAGTTGCCCCATACTGGCCTCGTCAAATCTGGTTTCCCTTTCTTCGGAAATATGCATTGGACGGTCCATGGTTCCTGGACCAGGTTCCGGACCTCTTGATCCATCAGTCGGGACAGCATCATCAGTCCCTCCACTCGTTGAGGTTGACAGCGTGGCTCCTCCTCTTCCGACCATAGTCAGGAACCATGCTTTAGACCCGGAAGTCATACATATCTTGTCCTCGGCCCACAAGACTTCTACTAAGAAGATGTATAACAGCAAATGGAAGAGATTTGCTATTTGGGCCCAACTCCGGGGATTAGATCCTATAACTGTCCCGGTGTCAGAGGTTCTGAAGTTTTTAGCTTCTCTATTCGATCGAGGTTGTTCGGTCTCTACCATCAGGGGTCAATTGGCAGCTATTTCCAATTTTTATGAGAGCATAGACCCACCTTTGATGAGCAACAAGTTATGTAAAGCATTCATGAAAGGTGCTGGACTACTAAGGCCTTCGATTTCTCATCCCGCTCTACCGTGGGACCTCAATGTGGTATTAGGTGCTTTGACCTCTTCCCCCTTCGAACCGGCAGCAACTTGTGATCTGAAATTTCTTTCTTGGAAGACTGCTTTACTGATTGCAATTACATCAGCCAGAAGAGTTTCGGAACTTCAAGCCCTATGCGTCAAACCACCGTACCTGGTTTTTCACAAGGATAGGGTATCCCTCAGACCGAATCCATCCTTTGTTCCTAAGGTTTGTTCTAGTTTTTGTCTGCAACAGTCATTGGAACTCCCAGTTTTCTTCCCAAAGTACTCAGACAGAGCGGAATACATCTTCCACACTTTGGATGTTCACAGACAATTGCGCTTCTATTTAGATAGGACGCACCAAACACGGAAAACAGATCAGTTGTTTGTGTCCTTTTCGGACAATAAATTGGGCAAAGCCGTCACGAAGGTCACTATTGCTAAGTGGATCAGAGACTGTATTAGTCATATTTATTTCATTTCTAATAAAGAGCTTACAACTACAGTGAAAGCTCATTCTACAAGGGCCGTGGCTACTTCGGCAGCCTTTCACTCTAAGCTTGCCATTAGTGACATTTGTGCTGTGGCTACATGGTCCTCTCCTCACACCTTTATTTCTCATTACAAATTGGACGTGGCATCTCGGGGGCGAGCTTCCTTCGGTTCCACAGTTCTCAGGAGTGTTTTCCAGTGAGCCACCCAGGAATCAGGTGCTAGGGACGCTGTCCCATCAGTACAGAATGTAGGCGAGATAGGATCACATAACATCTTTTAGTTATGTACTTACCATAACTTTAGATGTTTGGGATCCATCTCGCCTACATTCCTAATAACCCACCCTCCTTCCCCCTGCCTTGGAGATCAGAAGAGACCGGACGGTTTGAGTTCAACCGTTTCATCTTGAAACATCTGGCAATGTTATATCAACAGTCTATGTGTGTGTGCATGTGTGCGGACAAACAAGATCTGGGGAAGCAGTGGTGGTGCATCCTGGGATGTAGAATAGCTCAGCCAATAAGAGACTTCGCTCTATAGTATAGCGTGCCGAGTCGGAGCCGAGGATCGGCTCCGAACCCATCAGTACAGAATGTAGGCGAGATGGATCCCAAACATCTAAAGTTATGGTAAGTACATAACTAAAAGTTTTGGGCTCAGCCAGTTTGACTTTGCATGAGTTATCCCCTTTCACTAAGGACTCAATATAACTGGCCTTGCAAGAAATTGTGTCTTCATATCAGTGTGACAAAATCAAAAATGATGGCACCCATAAGATATTTTATATAAACTTGCATGCAGGTACCTGTCATATAAACACTCATAATATAATTGCCTTGTGGTACATCAGTTGATAAGTACCGATGCATGTTATCTGCTGTGCAGAGAAACACTAAAATATAAATACTCAGTAACAGTAACTGACTTGGTAAATCAGCAGATAAGGAGGGATGCATACTTATCTTTTATGCAGAGAAATGCTGAATATTTGTAAATGGACAATAAGTCAGAAAGGTACTCTTCAAACTGAGCAACTAAATGCCATGACAAATCACTGAGATATTCTCTGGCCTTAACTTGTAGCAGGTGGGTAGACAGGTCAATTTTTATCTTTGAGTACCATCTCTTTGGAATGCTTCTCAGATGGATCTGTTGTGCTGCAGCCAACAGTGCAGAGATAAGTAGTGTTATGGTAAATATCGCAAATAATTTCTATTTTCAAGAGTTTGACATGTATATACCTTGTAAATTGTTTGTCTTGCTGATTAATTCTGAGTTATTTTTTCCAAACTAATGTTTCTAATTTGTGCTATTAAAGACAGCATTGAATGTAGACGCATCTGTAATTACCGTGTTGAAGTAACATATATGAATCAAGAAGTATGGAGGGTGTGAAGTTCACTCCTTGAAATAGGTTATGCACCTAGTTCACTGATAAAAATTGAACTGTAAAATATGTACTACAAAATAATAAAATAGAAAATAGTAGGTAGTCCACAGTTGAGTTAAAAATGGAATATCCTTTATTGAAACATACAAAACAAGTGATCCTGGCTGAGTATAATTAAAAGCATTAAAGATATTCATTATTTATAAATAATCAGGTTATTTGGAACAAGGGAGTAGTTACAGAGGGTGGTTCTTTTAAGAGCAATAAAAGAAATAAACTCATTCCTTTAACCAAGTCCCCTTTCCCCTTAACACCGTAGCATAAACTGAGACGGTGCTACCTTAGAACTGAAACTAAAGAGCTAGAGACAAATTAAAATATGTAATATAAGAACAGAGTATTGAGGCTAACTTAGTAGTCCAAACTTTATGAATTAAGAAATCAACTCACCAACAAAATGACTAATTAACTAACAAAAAAATTTACCACTAGACATCTATCAGAATAAATATTAATAACTTACAAACTGAAACAGTTTTAATAAAAATCACTTTCTACGAGATAAATACTTTATCAGGCAGTATTAATGAACATCCTTTTCCTTATACTAAACTGGGATCCCTTGTTTGTGTGTTTCAATAAAGGATATTCAATTTTTAACTCAATTGTGGACTACCTTCTATTTTCTGTTTTATTATTTGGTAGTACAGTTAAATTTTTATTAGTGAACTAGCTGCATAACCTCCACACCTGCCACACTACAAAGTTTCTTCTTGGTTTGTTTTTGACCCAGTATAGGTTGCATATTGGGTTTTCTGAGACTTCAGGGGATACCATTGATTTTTCTTTTTGAAGTAACATATATGCCTTCATATTCTCTGTTTTGCCTTAGACGGTTACAGAATGCTATCAGTTTAAATTCAAGTACACAAAAGCTGGACCAGTCATGGATATTACAAGGTACATTTTTTTTTTAACTTTTCTGATTACATCATTAGAAGAAGCCTAGAATTAGTTTCTTACTGAGCTGCAAATGTTTGCAGTCATGCTGCTGTTGAGTATACCTTGCTTGTAGAAAAGAATGCTACAATTTATGCAAACAAAACTTGGTTAACTATATGTTAGAGTTGATCATAAATGTCAATCACTTATCAAAGAAGCATGAAAGTTTACTTAACTTTATTTTCATGAGAATGTTCATATATTAAGTGTCTCCACTACCTGGGTTTTATAAAAATGATAAGAAAATCCCGTGTGCTTATAGTAGTAGAAAAATAAAATCTGAAGTAGTTGACTTCATTTGATCATCAACCTGTGGGTATTCAGATCCGATTGGATCCGAGACGGCAACTTCACCAGCATCTGCTCTGAGCTCCAAGCTCCTCCCCTTACCCATAACACCCCTCCATCTCCTTCCTTTTGTCAGATCTCATTTGCCACGGCATGCCTAAGCATCGTGATCTCTGAGCTACAGGCATGTGAGTAGTTTGCGATAGGTTTTTGGAGTGTTTTGTACTCTTTTGGATAGTGTTAGGTAGGTTTTCTTTCCCTTGCCTTACCTTCCCTTTTGTTGTTGTGTCGTGTTTAATATAAAAAAAACCGTTAAGTTACTTTTCTCAGTGTAGTGCCTTCCTCCACCCTTCCACCTCCTTGTTAGTCAGTTTGAGTGAGTGAGTGTGTGTGTGTGTGTGTGTGTGTGTGTGTGTGTGTGTGTGTGTATGTGTGTTGTCGGGCAGGTTAGGACCTTGTGCTTTGTCATGGCTGATTAGCAGAAGCTGGTGTTTCAAAAGTGCACAGAGTGTGGCCATATGTTGTCTCCGGCAGATGGCCACACTCTGTGTGTGGTTTGCTTGGGGGTTCCCCATCTTTCTTCTGCCTGCACTATTTGTACAGGGTTTAACCCCACGTCCCTAAAAGGTCGTAGGGCTAAATTAATGTTGAAGGGACTTCTCCCTGCTAAGGAAGCGGCTATCTCTGCTTCATCTACAGTCACAGCTGAGACTGCATCTTCCACTGCTACTCTGTCTTCCCCTCCCTCCCAGGCCGGGACTCAACCTTCTGCTAAGAGGTCTGCAGATAGGGAGCACAAGAAAGACAAAGAAAAAGACAGAGAGAGAGATAAAGATCATGGAAAAGACAAAGGGAAGAGGAGATCCCCGGACCAGTCAGATTGGGGGGGGGGTCCTCCTCACAAACAACTAAAGGTGTCCAGGCCTAGCACTCCTCAGCTCCACTTGCCCAGATTTTCACCGGAGCCAGAGGAGCCTTGACCTTCTTCTAGGGCCTCCGTACATCAGCTCTTTCGGCAGGTGTCGGCAGCCTCTTCGCGCTCCACCAGAAGCTTGAGTGAGGCAGACATGGACAAAATGATGCAAAGGTTTATTCCCACCCAGATTCAGATGGGGGTCTTGCCAGCCCCCTTTCCCTCTGGAGGGGGGAGCTCGCTTCCCTTTTTCACCCTGATAACTCCTTCTCCGGTCCGATACCTGGTGTCAGAGTTTTTCGATCCGAGAGGTCCCAGAGTCGGGGTTGACACCAATGGTACCGAGTACCTTGACACCGGCCGTTACCTTGAGTGCATCGAACCCGTCTAGTTCTGATCTGACCGGCCCTTGGAGCTGTAGCCTGGGCGTCGGATCCGAGGGGTTAGGTTTTTCTTGTTGGCACCGACTTTGTCGGGTTATGGCCCTGTCCTCAGTATTTCGGTTCTGGTGGGCCCAGCTCCCAATCCCCCCGTTGGATCCGGGGAGAGCAGCTTTTTCATTAATTCCCAGGAGGCTCGCTCTCCCTCGGCTTTCAGTGTGACGGAAACGGTTCTCTCCAGAGGATCGAGGCCCCTGACCATCTCCTCGGATTCTGCCCTGACTCCCTCGGCTCTGGGTGCGACTTCTGCCATTTTGCCCATTCAGGGACAGCCCATGCTCGATGTGCCCCAGACTGTTCCCCTCGAGGAACAACAGGCAGTTTGTGAGTCCTCTTCGGAGAGTCCCACCGAAGAGGTTCCTCCCAAATGAACATGCAAAAGGATGCACCTGGACTCCTCCCCAGAGTCCCTCACTGAAGATACAGATTTGGAGGAAGGAGAAGGTTCCCCCAGATCACTCCCAGACAATGTCTCCTTTGGAGACATCATGGAAATCTTGTGCCAGCGATGGGGGGGTTAGTCCGCACCAAAGCCTTCCTTGGAAGAGTCAGTGTTTCTGGTGGCCTTCGGCACAGGTCTACTTCTTGGGTGCCCCCCCTGGTGGATCTTATTACCACCAGGTCATGGAAGGAACCTGACACCATGGAGCCAATCCCAAAGCATCCAGACAAAATTCTGAGTCTTCCTGTGGATAGGCCCAGCTGGAGCAAGGGGTCCCCAGTAGACGCTATGGTGGTAGCAGCTGCTACCAAGAAAGAACTAGCTCAGGAAAGTTCTACGGTCCGTCAACCCCAACCTAGAGTCCAGGACAATGGATCATCTAGGAAAGTGGGTGTATGCTTCAGCTACCTTTTCTGTAAGGGCGCTGAATTACTTAGCCCACGTCACTCAACTGTAGCATAATCTCGTCGGTGAGCTAACTGAGTCGCCCCCAGAGTTCATGTTGCCAGAGGATAAGCGTATATTCTCCACGTGAATGGCCACTCTCAAAGCGGTTTCTAATACATCCATGCATCTCCTTTCGCATGCCACTGTAGGAGCAGCAATGGAGTCTGGTTCCGGCGTTGCCATGAGGCGACACACCTGGCTCAGGCTATGTCAGTCCATGGAACCCTTTAGTGCGCCCTTCGCGAATGCCCCTTATGATGGTTCTTCGTTGTTTGAGAAGACTGTTCGTGATACGTTGGTCCCGAGTGAAATGGATGGGAAGGCACTGTCTGCCTTTGGGATCTGCTTCTCAAACCCTCAGAGATTCTTTTCCAGGAATCAGTAGGGGCAAAAGAAGATGTGGTTCCGGAAGTCTTAGTATTCTCGGGACACTCAGGATTCATCTTCCCCTGGAGGCAGAGGGGGACCAGACAGATGCCGGCCCAGAGGCAAAGGGGGTTCAAGAAATTTCGTGTCTCGAGAACCATTCTCGGACAGGCTCGCATAGCAACCCTGAGGGGTTGCCCAACTGTTCTGCTCCGGAGGCAGTCGGGGGTTGTCTTTTGTTGCACCTGGCAGCATGGGAGTCCATATCAACAGACCGTTGGGTGCTTCACATCATAGCCAAAAGTTATACCATCCGCTTTGTTGTTCCTCCCATTTCCCCAAAACACCTCCCAGACGTTCCACCCACGCAAAGGGAGGTGGCAGCGCTCAAAATAGACAAGCTGCTAAGAAAACGAGTCATCCAGTCCATCCTGCGAGATCAGTCCAGATCAGGCGTCTATTCCAGCTTCATTTTGGTGCCAAAAAAGATGGGGGACCTAAGACCGATTCAGAATCTTTCCTCCCTGAACCTGTCAATTGCCAAAGAAAAGTTCTGGATGGTCACATTATAATCCAGCCTGCCTTACCTGCAGGAGAAAGACTGGATGTGCTCCATAGACCTCCAGGACACGTACTACCATATAAAGATGCACAGATGCTCCACGAGGTTACTCCGCTTTCGGCTAGGGGCCAATCATTATCAGTTTCAAGCCCTACCCTTCAGTCTCACCATAGCCCCCAGGGTGTTCACTAAGGTCATGGCAGTAGTAGCAGCTCACATGAGACTCCAGGGAGTACAGGTCTTTCCATACCTGGACAATTGGCTCTTTGCTCCTCCCACCAAGCATCTACTTTGTCAGGCCAGGGACTATTTCCTGAAACTGTCAGACTTTCTGGGAATCACAATCAACACATCCAAGTCTTCTCTGGATCCAGTCCAGGTTTTGAACTCCATTGGAGCAAGGACGGATACGTTGCAAACCAAAGTTTTTCTAACTCCAGAGAGAGTTTGAAGCTTAAGAATCCATGTGTTCGTGTTTTTTCAATCTCAACTTCCTTCAGCTGAGGCGGTTTTACGAGCCCTAGGTTCCATGGTAGCCAACACTACTCTTCTTCCCTGTGCTCATCTGCATTTCCAGATACTACAGTGGACACTGGCAGTCCAATGGTCATTATTAGATCTGCCGTTGATGCATCCAACTCATAAAAGCAAAACTTGCAGTAAGTCCCTCCTCTGGTGGATACACTCCTTGGAACTAGTTGAGGGACGAATATTTATTCCTGCCCCTCACCAATCCACAGTGACTATGAACGCCACCCAACTAGGGTGGGGGGGCATTGCTCTGGCAGGACAGTCCAAGGCACGTGGTCCCCAAACAAGATCTATTTGCATATCAATGTTCTAGAGATGAGGGCGGTCCTTCTGTTGTTGCAGGCCCTTCATGCCTTTCTTCCTCTGGGAGCCATTGCAATTCAAACAACATGTCAGTGGTCGGGTACATCAACAAACTGGGAGAAACCAGATCTTACCCTCTTTGTTTCGAGGCTATGAAAGTGTGGGAATGGATGATCTCCACCAGCCGATTTCTGGTAGCAATGCACATTCCAGGTAGATCCAACATTCTGGCGGATAAACTGAGCAGGACTATTCTGATGCCTTACGAGTGGTATCTGCATCCTTCTGTAGTGGAGAAGATCTTCCTCAAGTGGGGTCGGCCTTGCTGCAATCTTTTTGCATCTCCCACCAACGCGAAGTGTAGCAAGTTCTTCGCTCTGATCCCCCCGTAGGGGGAATCCCCCAGGGATGCTCTGGTCCATGCTTGGCTTCCCGGTCTTCTCTGTGCTTATCCCCAGTTACCTCTCATACCAAAATTCCTCCAGAAGGCTCGCAGGCTGTGGAGCAAGGTAATCCTCATTGCCCCATTCTGGCCTCGCCAAGTCTGGTTTCCCTTCCTCTGGTCTCATCTGATAGTTCCTCCATGGATCTTGGATCCGATACCGGATCTCATCTCGCACCCCTCGAGGGTCCCTCACCCAAACCTGGTCACTCTGAAGCTTACTGCTTGGCTGCTCCAGTTCCCTTGATTGCTAGGACTCCCGGTCTGTCTTCTCCGGTCAAGACTATTCTGGTGGCAAACAAAGATGAAAAAGCGACTTGTAAACCGAAGGATGTCACCAAACACAGCAGGTTCCCAAAAGGATATTTTACTGAGCGCTTTTGTCTCGCTTGTAACAAAAGACTTCATCAGAATGAAATAAAATGTTAAAATCACACAATATAAAACACCAGAAATAATCACATGGTGTAAATGCACCAATAATGCTATAAAGTTCATTAAACAATTAGTAAAATGCAAGCAGCACCTTTAAATAGGTACTTCATTTAAGGTGTGGAATACGAAATACAATAAGAACGTAACCTAAGAAGGCTACTAATACTAAAGGTGTCATTTAATCCAGGAAATACATGTACATTTAACCTAATTTGCCAAAGAAGCTCTTGAAATTCAACCATGTCAGGCCAAGGCCCTCCACTAGGATCTTTCCTAACCTTTTCAATAGCAAAAAAATGCAACTGATGACTGGGGTATCATTCAGTATGTCTATACAAGGCGTTGTGTATGTTCATATTACGTATGTCCCTAACATGTTCATAAATTCTTTCTCTTAACTTGCGGACAGTTTTCCCAACATAGAAACTTCAGCACTGGGAACAGATAGCCACATAAACAATCACTAGAGTTGCAGTTGAACAAACCATTAGGTTTGATGTTCAAATAATTAATCCTGTCCCTGTCAGACTCTATTATATGTGTACATTGTGTGCAAAAAAAATTTTTTTTAGTGCCTACCCTCCCTTTTGCCAGCCGGACCTCTTCTTTTCGTTCTAACAAGTTTTTAATAGTAAAACCTCTCCTGTAGACAGTCGAGGGTTTTACACCAAAACAACCCCTCATGTCCTAGTGCTAGTTGCCAATTTCTAATAAGAATATGAAAAACACTGTCATGGTCAACTGTGTATCTAGTCAACAAAGGGGCATACATATTCTATCTTAGGTTTGTTCTGCCCGAAACCAGTACTTTTAGCTACAATGTTGTCTCTATGTTTTAGCAAGGGTAAAAACACCCCGTTGTTTCTTTTATGTATAACTTCATTTTTAACCCCTTCAGTAAGCATCCTTGGATATCCTCTAGAGTAGAACCTTTTGCTCAAAATATCACACTGCTTAACAAAATCATTCTCACAGGTACATGCAATCCTCACAAATTGTCCTTTGACTTCACCTTTTTAACATGATCTGGGTGGCAACTGTTGTAGTGGAACAAACTATTACTGTATGTGGGTTTCCTATAGACATCACTTGTATACTGTTGAAGCTCCAAGTCCTTAAGAATCTCCACATCCATATAATTAATCTTCATGAAATCAGAGTTGTATCTAAATTTTAAAAAACTGATTGTGTTGTTGATCTAGGTAATAAACTCATGGAGGTTAGTTTCATTTCCCTCCCGCACAAAAAAACACATCATCCAAATATCAAAAATATAAACCCCATTTGTCCTTAAAACTGGATGATAATAAAAACTTCCTTTCCCACATCAACATAATGATGTTAGCAAATATGGGGGCACAAACTGCCCACATAGCCACCCAAGTTTTTTTGCAAAAATATTGTCTTTCAAAGTATACAAAATTATTACAGAGAATTGTATCCATAAAGTACACCATAATGTATACTTGATCATTAGAAAACAGCTTAGTGTGAAATAAAAATTCTTCAAACCACTCTAATCCTAGGGTGTAGGGTATAACATTAAATAAATTTACCTCATTAACCCTCAGAAAGAAAATGCTGTCCTTAAAAACTAAGTGTTTTACTTGATGGGGAAATGTATGAAGAAGTTAGCCATAACTTGGTCAACATTGCATACCACAAAATTGATTTATTGATAAAAGATATGGTTGACTAAGGACAGCTTGAACCTGAGGTTGCTGACTTTTTAAGTACTAGGTACCCTTGTGTACCTAGTATTTTCGGCATTCCTAAAATTCATAAAAACATACGGGACCCATAGTTAGTGCTAGGGCGTCAAAGGTACACTCTTTATGTAAATACTTGGATCAACATTTAAAATCAGTTTTGAAAGAAGAAGCTCCATTTGTATTGATTCTTGGCATTTTCTTAAGAAACTAAATGACTTAATGTTCAAGGACAGCATTTTCTTTTTGACGGTTGGTGTGGTAAATTTATTTAATGTTATACCCCACACCCTAGGTTTAGAGTGGTTATAAGAATATTTATTTGACACTAAGCTGTTTTCTAATGATCAAGTATACATTATGGTGAACTTTATGGATAATTCTTCTTAATAATTTTGTATACTTTGAAGGACAATATTTTTTGCAAAAAAACTGGGGTGGCAATAGGGGTAGTTTGTGCCCCCATATTTGCTAACATCATTTATGCTGATGTGGGAAAGGAAGTTTTTATTATCATCCAGTTTTAAGGACAACTGGTGTTTATATTCATGATATTTGGATGATTTGTGTTTTATGTGGGAGGGAAATGAAACTAACCTCCATGAGTTTATTACCTACATCAACAACACAACCAGTTTTTTAAAATTTACATACACCTATGATTTCATGAAGATTAATTATTTGGATGTGGAGATTCATAAGGACTTGGAGCATCAGCAGTATACAAGTGATGTCTATTGGAAACCCACATATAGTAGTTTGCTCCACTACAACAGTTGCCACCCAGATCATGTTAAAAAAAGTGAAGTCAAAGGACAATTTGTGAGGATTGCACATATGACTACCTGTGAGAATGATTTTGTTAAGCAGTGTGATATTTTGAGCAAAATGTTCTGCTCTAGAGGATATCCAAGGATGCTTATTGAATGGGTTAAAAATGAAGGTATACATAAAAAAACAACGGGGTGTTTTACCCTTGCTAAAACCTAGAGACAACATTGTAGCTGAAAGCATTTCTTTCGATCAGAACAAACCTAAGATAGAATATGTATGCCCCTTTATGACTAAATACACAGTTGACCATAACAGTGTTTTTCATATTCTTATCAGGAATTGGCAACTAGCACTAGGACATGAGGGGGTTGTTAGAAAAATTTGGTGTAAAACCCTCTATTGTCTACAGGAGAGGTTTTACTATTAAAAATTGTTAGAAAGAAAAGAAGAGGTTCGGCTGGCAAAAGGGAGGGTAGGCACTAAAATCCTAGGGGAGGGCCTTGGGCTGACATAGTTGAATTTCAAGAGCTTCTTTGGCAAATTAGGTTAAATGCACACATATTTCCTGGATTAAATGACACCTTTAGTATAAGTAGCCTTCTTAGGCTATGTTCTGATTGCATTTAGTATTCCACACCTTAAATGAAGTACCTATTTAAAGTTGCTGCTTGCATTTTACTAATTGTTTAATGAATTTTATAGTATTATTGGTCCATTTACACCATGTGATTATTTTTGGTGTTTTATATTGTGTGATTTTAACATTTTATTTCATTCTGATGAAGTCTTTTGTTACTGTTTTTTGTTACAAGCGAGACGAAAGTGCTCAATAAAATATCCTTTTTGGAACCTGCTGTGTTTGGTGACATCCTTTGGTTTACAAGTCACTTTTTCATCTTTATTTGCTGATTTTTGTAGTTCTTAGTATTCTGGTGGCAGCTCATAAATCGTCCACCAGAAGACTATACCATAGCAAATGGAAGTGTTTTTCTATCTGGGCGTCTCAAAGGGATTTGGACCCTTTCACAGCCCCTGTCCCGAGTTTTTGGTGTACATTTTCCAGTAGGGCGCTGGCACATCTACAGTGAAAGTTCATCTGGCTGCCATTTCCAATTTTCATATAGGCGAGAACATGGCTTCATTAGCTTATTCCAGACTTTGCAAAACTTTTATTAAAGGTGCCTTTCTTTTAAGACTTCCAGTTAAAGATCCTTCCCCTCCTGGGATCTTACCCTAATTTTACAAGCTTTGGGTGCTCCACCTTTTGAGCTGGCTGCTTCTGTGGATCTAAAACTTTTATCTTGGAAGACAGCCTTTCTAGTGGCTATCACCTCGTCTAGGGGGTGTCAGAGCTCCAGCCATTATCTGTCAAACCTCCATATCTAATTTTCCATAAGGACAAAGTCTCACTTTGTACTAATCCTTCCTTTCTTTCTAAAGTGACCTCTGAAACTAATATCAATCAGACAATCAATTTACCTGTTTTCTTCCCAAATTTTCAGAACAGGGGTGAATACAAATTGCATTTGTTAGACGTACACAGACAGCTACGTTTCTGTTTATATAGGACTAAGGCCTTTACCAGATCTGACCAACTGTTTGTGTCTTTTTCTACACCCTTTCTGGGCAAACCGATCTCTAAAGTAACCATTGCCAGATGGATTTCTTCTTGCATTCTTCAGGTTTATAAAGACAGGGGCACGTCACCTCCAGGACAAATCAAAGCCCATTGTACTAGGTCCATGGCTATGTCGGCAGCCTTTTGGTCCGAAGTGTCTTTGGATGATATTTGTTCGGCGGCTACCTGGTCCTCATCTCACACCTTAATTTCTCACTATAAACTGGATATGATATCTAGAGGGAGACCATCCTTTGGCTCCGCGGTGCTCTGGAATATCCTTCCATGAGGGCCTCTCAAGTGTTTGGTAGCTAGGGACTCTGTCTCACAGGTTGATGATCAAATGAAGTGCAACTACTTCAGATAAAGAAGTTATGTACTCACATTAATATTCCATCTGAGTAGTTGGACTTCATTTGTCATCAACCGTCCCTCCCTCCTTCCCCCTGACCTGCTCATGATGTTTCTACTTTGGTAGACAGGGGAGAGCGCCTAGGTGAGTTTGGAGCTCGGAGCAGGTGTTGGTGAAGTTGCCGTTTCGGAACCGAGGAGCTTGGAGCTCAGAGCAGGTGCTGGTGAAGTTGCCGTCTCGGATCCGAATACCCACAGGTTGATGACAAATGAAGTCCAACTACTCAGATGGAACGTTATGGTGAGTACCTAACTTCTTTTTCATGTATAAGTGCTGATATCTGTTGTAGTAAATTACATAAGTGGATTATGGGTATCAAGTACTTTTTTCTCTACAGTATTAAGGTGTGGAATATCCACTGTGAAAGTTTTTCAGAATGTATCTGCAAAATGGTTAAGCTGCCATAAAAGCATCACGCATTGTGAAAAAAAAGGTTCTATCAAAGAAAAAAAATAAACAGAATACTTGAAAATTAGATGTTAAGTTGTCTATCTCGCCTTCATTCTTGCTGGATGGGTTCGGAGCCGACCTCGGCTCCGACTCGGCCACTCTAAAGCTCGAGAGTTGGTTCCACCGGCTCGAGGCTCCCCTTATATCCCACAATGCTAGGCGAGAGTTACCTCAGATCTCGTTTGCCGCTACAGCTTCGAGGTTGGTTGTTCTACCGGTTCCTGGTGAGTTTAAGCTTTTCTATTAAAAGTTACTCTTTTTACCCCTTTTTTAGTTTAATTATTCTCAAATTAGTGTAGTTCATTGAACTTTATCCCCGACCTAATTTTTTCCCGTTTTTTGTTTAAAAGAACTTTTAGTTCTTCCCTTGGGCCTTAGGCCTTCCCCTCCCTAGGGAGTGTTTGTGTAGTTTAACTACTGTTTATTGTACTTTATTTTTTTTTTAGTATTTTTACTAAAGTTGTTATTCTGACAGGGTATAACTGGTGTGTTTGAGTGTGTGTTTGTGTTCACCAGTTAGGCTATGTCAAAAGAAGCAAAGGTCTCGGGATTCAAGAAGTGTGATGCGTGCTGTCAGAAAATGTCTCTGACAGACGCTCACACTTCTTGTGTCTATTGTCTGGGGCCTTTGCACCTGCAGGACTCCTGTGCTGTTTGCCATGGCTTCAGCCCCAGGGTCCTGCAGGAAAGAAAAAACAAGCTTATTATGAGAGGCTTGTTGAAGCCTGAGGATTCCCTGTCTGTCTCAACAGGGAAGCCCTCCAAGGCATCGAGGTCTTCGGCTCCGCTTCTGAGCCGAGACCTCAGGTTGTTCAACCTTGCCTTTATCGGCTCGGCTGGAGCCGATAAGACTCAGTCCACAGTTTTGTGGCTTCCTCGGCTCCGGCCGGAGCCGAGGTTATCGAGACTGTCGGCTCCGACAAGATCTTGAGCCGACAACCAGAAAGAGGTCTAGGTCACCTTCTCTTGGCTCCGTTCATTCGCTCCAGGATCTCCCCTGCTGTCTGAACGGAGCCAAAGGTCTCATTCCTCTAGGTCATCGAGGCTGTCCGATCATGACCTTCAGAGGGTGGTGAGTCGACTACTCAAGTCTGAGGCACTAGCCCAGATGCTTCAGAGCCCGACTCATCAGTCGGTGCCTGCCCGTCCATCAACTCTTTCCTCCTTCGACTCTCTTGAGTTGAGCCGGGTCGTCGGAACCGAGACTGTGGTCACCTCGGAGCCGAGACAATTGTCTTGTTTCTTCCATGGAGGAATCTCGGCGCCGGACTTCCCTCGTCGGCTGGTGAGTGGCATCGGACCCTTGTCCGACCTCTCCCTCTCGGTGCTTGGCGCTGGTGAGTTTGGCTCCGACATCGGCCTCGAGCCATCACTGTCGGTGCCGAGGGGGTCCTTAGCTCCTCGGAGCGGGGACCTCTGGCTCTGCCTGACAGGGGTGCTTTCGAGGTCATGCGGAGTGTGTTAGAGCCTGGCTCTACTCCACAGTCGGCTCCGTCAGCCCCTCCCTCTATGCTGCCTCAGGGTAAATCGACTCACTCCCTCATCCCGGACCGCAGAGAGCCAACTCCTCAGGAGCTCCCTTTGGGGATTTCATCCTCTTCCGAGGCCTCTCCTGATTTGGCAGAAGAGCCCCCTCGGAAGAGGAAGTGCAAGAGGAAGCACATTGACTCACCTGAGTCTATCACGTGGGACACAGATCTGGATGATTCTGAGGGTTCCCCCCGTTCCCCTTCTGAAGATGTCTCATTTGCAGACATTCTGGAGATCCTTAAACAGAGGGGAAATTGGCCAGCCCTCAACCCTTCGAAGATCTGTGTATCTTGAGGCGTTTGGCTGTCGCCCTTCCACCTCCTGGGTGTCCCCCTTCCCCCTCATGCAGGTGGTTGCTAAAAGGCATGGACGGCTCCTGATTCAGTGGACCCCACTCCCAGGAGACCCTCCAAATTCATCACAGCTCCATCAGACAAGGAATTTTTATCAAAAGGAGTCTCTGTGGATGCTATGGTGGTAGCTGCCGCCACAAAGAAGGAACTGGCTGATCCTTCAGTGCCTGTCCATCCACCTAACAAGGAATCTAGGTCCATGGATAGGTAAGTACGCGGATGTTCTCCTCAGCGACATTTACTATGCGTTCGCTGAATTACCTGTGCCATTTCACTCGTCTTCAAAGGGACTTGATCAAAGAAGCGAGTGAAATGCTGAAGGACCCTACAGCTGGGTTTCAAGAGAAAATGAACACGCAGCTGGCTATCCTTAATTCTATTTCCAACTCCTCCATGCCTCCTCTCTTATGCGGCCGATGGAGCGAGCAGAGCAGGAACAGGGTAGCCTTACGTAGGCACGCCTGGATGCGGCTATGCAATTTTGGAACCTTTCAAGACGTCTTTCACGAACTCCCCTTTTGATGGAACATCTCTTTTTGGTCCACAAGTGAAAGAAACCCTGACTAGGTGCGAGACTGATGGCAAGACCCTTTCTGCCGTCGAGTCCGTTTTCTACTCCTTCTAGGCCTTACCCCAAAGGCCAGAAGGGGAAAGATGTGGTTCCGTAAACAATCCCAAGGGACTTCTGCCCGAAGAGTCGGTTCCCGCCAGAGGCAGAGGGGAACAACAATGGTAGACGTCGCCCTAGAGGCAGGGGTCCAGAACCAGGGCAATCGAAACGTTCTCCGATAAGCCCTTTCAGCATCCCTGAGGTGTTGCCCGACTGGCCATCTTCGGAGGCAGTCGGGGAAGATTGTCACTGTACCCAGAAGCCTGGCTATCCTTGACACAAGACAAATGGGTACAGTCCATCATTTCGAAGGTTATTCTATTCCCTTTCTTCGTTTTCCAAATCAGTCAAAAAATCCCTTCCAGATGTCCCACCGCTCAAAGGGATATAGCAGCTTTGGAAATTTCAAAACTGCTTGCAAAAGAGCTATTCAGCCAGTGCCAGCAGACCAACTAGGATCCGGAATCTACTCAAGGTTCTTTTAGTTCCAAAGAAAACAGGGACTGGAGACCAATTTTGGATCTCAGTATCTTGAACAGATCGGTCAAGAAAACAAGATTTGATGGTCACGCTGCAATCCATGCTTCCCCAATTGGGAAAAGGAAACTGGATGTGCTCTATAGACCTTCAGGACGCGTACTATCACATAAAATGAACAGGCGCTCCAGAAGATTCCTCCGCTTCAGGCTGGGAACCAGTCATTTTCAATTCAGGGCCGTGCCCTTTGGTCTCACCACTGCCCCGGTGTTTACCAAATGCATGGCAGTGGTAGCTTCTCACCTGAGACGACAAGGATTCCAGGTGTTTCCATATTTGGACGACTGGCTCCTCACAGCTCCCACCAAGCATCTCCTTCTGATGGCCAGAGATTACACTTTTCGTCTGTCAAAAACTGGGTATCTCAATAAATTGCGAAAAGTCTGTTTTGTCGCCTTGTCGTACTATTACCTACATAGGCAAATTTAGATACTGTAAACATGTCTGCAACACTAACGAACCAAAGGATATCAGACATTCAAAATTGGTATCACTACTTCTCAACAACAACAGAGCCAAAGCCAGGTTAGTTCTAAAGGTGTTGGGAATCATGGCAGCGCCATACCTCCTCCCTTTGGCCAGATACCACATGCGGATCCTTCAGTGGATGCTCTTTTCTCATTGGTCATTCCAGGAACTTCCAATGTCTCACACCATTTTGATCATAGCGTGCAAAAGCATCTCATGTGGTGGATGTCTTCCCCAGCTCCTGTTGGGGAGACCATTTGTTCCACCTCCTCCGGTTGCTACTCTGACAATGGATGCCTCCTGATCGGGTGGGGGCATTATCAGGGCAGGACAGTCCAGGGCACTTGGCAACCAAACGAATGCCACTTGCACATAAATGTTCTGGAGATGAGAGCAGTGCTTTTAGCGTTGCAAGCCCTTCAACACTCTCTTCCCTTGGGAACGATTGCAATCCAGACAGACAATATGTCTGTAGTGTGGTACATCAACAAACAAGGCGGAACCAGATCATACCCCTGTGTGAAGCACTCAGACTGTGGCAATGGGCGATTTCTTCTCAGCGTTTTCTGATACATCCCGGAAGTCCAATCACATTGCGGACAAGTTGAGCAGAGCTATTCTCATGCCTCACGAGTGGTCTCTGAAAGACTCTGTAGTGAGAGAGATTTTTCTCAAGTGGGGTCAGCCTTGCTGCGATCTTTTGCTACTCCCCAAAACAGCAAGTGCAGAGAATACTTCACTCTATTCCTTTACCAGGCCAACCCAGCAGGGACTAGTCCAAGTTTGGCCCGGGGACTTCTGTATGCATTTCCTCCTTTCCCACTGATCTCTCAAGTAATACAGAAAGCTATCGCTCAGAAGGCCTCATTGATCCTCATTGCTCCTTACTGGCCTCGACAAGTGTGGTTCCCCTTTCTGCATCGATTTCTTTTGAGCGACCGTGGAATCTGGACCTAGTTCCAGATCTTTTGATCCATCAGTCGGGTCAGTTTCATCGCTCCCTCCCTCTCTGAACCTCACTGCTTGGTTCCTCCACTTCCAACCGTAGCCAGGCTTCCTCAATTATCTCACTCTGTTAGAGATATTTTGATAGCTTCCCATAAATCTTCCACTCGAAGATTTATTTGAGTAAGTGGAAACGCTTTTCATATTGGGCACAAGGAAAGGACATAGATCCTTTCACCGCTTCCATCCAACTAGTCCTTGATTTTCTTGCTGAACTCTTCCATGCAGGTTCATCTCCATCTACTCTTAAGGTTCAATTGGCAGCTATTTCTAATTTCCATGTGGGTATTTCTGAATCCGCCCTAATGTCCCACAAACTCTGCAAAGCCTTTTTGAAAGGAGTTTTTCTTCTCAGACCTCCTATAAGAAATCCTCCTTCTCCTTGGGACCTAAATTTAATTCTTGCTTCTTTGATTCTTTCCCCTTTCGAACCTGCAGCTTCATGTTCCTTAAAGTTATTATCATGGAAAACTCTCTTTCTGGTGGCTATCACATCAGCTAGAAGAATTTCAGAACTTCAAGCACTCAGTTGTCGTTCTCCTTACCTTGTGTTCCATAAGGACAGAGTTTCCTTACGAACTAACCCGTCCTTTTTGCCTAAGGTGGTTTCAACATCAAATCTAAACCAATGCATTGACCTCCTGTCTTTTTCCCGGAGTATTCAAATAGGTCTGAACAAAATTACACTGTCTGGATGTTCATCGTCAATTAAGGTACTACTTGGACAGGACGAAACAATTCAGAAAATCTGATCAGCTGTTTGTCTCCTATGCGGAAAGCAGAAAGGGACTTCCAGTTTCAAAGGTATCTTTATCCAGATGGCTAACATCTCTGATTACCCTTGTTTATGAGATTAGACACCAAAACTGCCTAATAAGCCTAAAGCCCATTCCACCAGAGCTTTGGCTACTTCTCTAGCCTTCCAAGACAGACTGCCTATTGACACCATTTGTGCAGCGGCTACTTGGGCTACCCCTCACACTTTTATTTCCCATTATAAGTTGGATTTAGCTTCTAGGCATAGAGCTAATTTTGGTTCCACTGTTCTCAGGAGTCTGTTCCGTTAGGCCACCGGGACAAGGTGCTAGGACGGTCCCATCCAGCAAGAATGAAGGCGAGATAGACAACTTAACATATAGAAGTTATGTTCTTACCATAACGTTCCATGTTAGTTGTCTTCTTCTCCTTCTTCTTCGTCCCACCCTCCTTCCCCTGGCCTGGACAGACCTAGAGGAGTTGTGATCGTGACCTCTCTTTCTACCACCTCTTTCTTAGCTATATGCTATTAGGCATATTTCTTGTTTCAGGATGTAGGTCTCCCTTCTTCTTCCTGTTGTTAGAGGTGGATTCTGTTTTTTACAATTATACTGTTTCTGTTATAAGCTGGGGTTAGCTTACAAACGAGATCTGAGGTAACTCTCGCCTAGCATTGTGGGATATAAGGGGAGCCTCGAGGCGGTGGAACCAACTCTCGAGCTTTAGAGTGGAGCCGAGGTCGGCTCCGAACCCATCCAGCAAGAAGAAGGCGAGAAGAAGACAACTAACATGGAACGTTATGGTAAGAACATAACTTCTATTTTTAGTCATTTTTTTTCAGTTTTCTAAATAAAAATGACAGTTATATTTTTCATTAATACTTTTTTAGCTTCCTCTATGAGTTGTCAATGTTTAACTCAACAGGGACTCATCTCTTTGAGTTAAACTGGTCAGGACTCAACCTACTTATTAAAATTAAAGTACGTGTTTTTTTTTTTGTTTGTTTGTTTTTTTGCACAGTTATGGAACTAGGACCCCCACCACCCCAAGCTTATCTATACCAACTCCACATTCTCACAAACACGAGGAAGGGAGAGATATCCCAAAACAAAGGAGGCATTGCCAGTGCACTCACAGTGATTTTCTACAGAAAACAATGATCAGCAAATTCAACATCTGGGAGTTGAATTTATTAAATGGAGTCCTCCTTCATAAAGTGCAAGGAGGTCACTTTTTATCAGTGTTTTTATTCTACAGTTGCTACTGTAATTCACTGAAATAGATTAAGTACTAATATAGTTTATTATATGATGTTAAGTTGTCAATCTCGCCTTCATTCTTGCTGGATGGGTTTGGAGTCAATCCTCGGCTCCGACTCGGCACTTGCTAAGCTCGAGAGTCACTTTTACCAGCTCGAGGCAGCCCCATATCCCATGATGCAAGGCGGTAATTACCCAGATCTCGTTTGCTGCTTCGCTAATGAGGTCATTCTTTTTACCAGCTCCTGGTAAGTGATATTTTTCTTGCTATTTGTAAGGTTTTAGGTGTCTCAAAACTCTAATTTTTAGTCTTTTAGTCTTTATATCCTTCAGTGTACTTTATTCACTTAGCTCAATACCCATTTCCCCTTAGTTTACTTAGTTTCAGTTTTTCAGGCCTTAGGCCTTTCCCACCCTCACAGTTCCTGTCAGGATTTCCCTCAGGTGTGTGTGTGTTGTGTCACTGTAATAATAATAACTAATTTATTAGTTATTAATAATATTTTAGTTGTTAGTGTCCTTGTTTGGGCTGATTGGTGTGTGTGAGTGTTTTAGGACTGAGACATGTCCAAGGATACTAGGGTCTCAGGTTTCAAGAAGTGTGACTCGTGCTGTCAGAAGTTGTCTCTGACAGACGGTCACACTTCTTGTATTTATTGCCTGGGACCCCTACACCTGCAGGACTCCTGTGCTATATGTCATTCTTTCAGCCAGAGAGTCCTGCAGGAACGTAGAAATAAGTTGATCCTCAGGGGTCTTCTTAAACCAGCGAGCTCCCCGGCTAAGGTCGGCTCCGGGAAGACCTCCAAGCCTCCCAAGACCCAGGCTTTGGTGTCCAAGTCTGTGGTCTTGGTTCCGACTCCGCCAGAGTCGACATCGGCTCCGTCCGGAGCCGATCCTTCCTTGTTAGAAGCTTCTGTGCTGGCGCCGGTCGGCGCCGATACCCTGGCTTCGGCACCTGTGTCGGCTCCGTCTGGAGCTGACACCCTAGCGTCGAAGCATGTCTCGGCTCCGGCTGGAGCCGAGATATCTTTGTCTCCTCTCGTCGGCTCCGCCTGGAGCCGAACGTTCTTCGGCTCCGATGGCTCCATCCAAGAAGAGGTCTAGATGTTATGTGATCCTATCTCGCCTACATTCTGTACTGATGGGCTCGGAGCCGATCCCTCGGCTCCGACTCGGCACGCTATGCTATAGAGCGAGGCCTCTTATTGGCTGAGCTATTTCTTATCCCAGGATGCACCACCACTAATCCCCCAGATCTCGTTTGCCGCTTACAAGCTAAGACGTGGTCTCAACTTGGCTGGGCTAAGTACTAATTTATTAGACTTTTCCTGTCAGGAATTTGATCGTTTTCAACCCAAAAGCTGTTTTAACAGCTATTGTTGTGATACGTGTGTGTATTTGGTGATTTTGTTGAGAAAGTTGTTCTTTTTGTTAAGGGAAGGTTTCCCGTTTTAGTTAGAGGGGCCTTCCTTTTGCTATTCTAGCGTTTATTTGTGACTAGCGTTTACTTGTGGGTCAAGTACCGTTTTAGTTAGAGGGTCTTGACCCTCTCTTTCTGTGTTTTTTTTTCTTGTACACTGTGTTATTGTGAAAAAAAAAAAACTTTATAATTTGAACTTCTAGCTAGTTTCGTGTTATCTTAGATAACTGTGTTTTTCACTAGTCATATCCAAAGAACACAAACCCTCCGGGTTTAAAAAAATGCACGAGGTGTGGTTTTAAGATGTCCATAACGGACGACCACTCCTCCTGCGTTTACTGTTTAGGCGCCAAGCACCTACAAGAATCATGTAGCGTGTGTCACGCCTTCTCATCAAGGGTCCTCCAGGAGAGGAAAAACAAATTAATCCTTAAGGGATTAATCAAGCCATCTTTCGAGGAGGCTTTATCTTCGCCTCCCTCTCCTTCAAAAAAGAAGAAAGCGTCGGCTCCGACCAGTCAGTCGGAACCGACTGCCAAAAAACCTAGGCAGACTTCTCCATCGGCTCCACGGACTTCGGAGCCGAGGGCGGAACGGTCTGCCTCGATGCCTCCAGCCTCGACCCCTCTGGTTTCGGAGCCGAGGACTGGGGCATCGAGAGGTGGGTCACCTTCATCGGCTCCACTGATATTGGAGCTGATGAGGGTTACCGGCTCAGACTCTTCCCCTATGGAGCCAAAGTCCTTATCGGCACCGAGGGAAATTGCCTTGAGATCTCTCTCGGAGCCGATAGTGGTAGAATCCATTCGGAGCCGGTCCCCCAGTCCTTTGGAGCCGATGGAGAAATCGGTTCGGACCCGATCGGTATCGTCCAGATCATCCAAGATGTCTGATTCGGACATCGACAGGGTGCTCCTAAGACTCTTCCAGTCTCCGGTGTTCCAAAAGCTAGTTTCGGCTCCAGCCCATTCGGCTTCGGAGCCGATGGTCCACCTCCCTACTATGGTTCCTCCTCCAACACCCTCGGCACCGTTGGAGCCGGTGCTGGTGGAAACGGTGGAGGTTTTAGGGTCGGGTCCGACCCTTACTCCAACTCCGGCTCTTGGGTCGGAGTTCAGTACATGGACTTCTTCCGTTGGCCCCGGGGGGGATGCTTCGGGATTGATGTTTTTGGTCCCAAGTCTCCCTCTTGGTGCGTCGGCGGCGGGAGTTCCGTCTACTGTCGTGGCCACGGAGGTGGGACCCTCCCAGGATTCTGGTGGTCCCGCCTTCAGGGCTATGAGGAGTGCGTTAGCCAAATCATCTTTGGCTACCTCCACGGTCTCCCCAGCTCCTTCCCTGCATACCAAGACTGGGTCTTTGGCAGTCCCCCTGTCCTTAGACAGCGGAGCCCCGGGGCCTGAGGTTACCCCCACTGGGGTTTCCCCCCCTCCTGGAGGTCCTGCTGAAGCCTCTTCGGAAGAACCCCCCCAGGAAAAGATCGTGCAAGAGGAAGCAGGTTGACTCCCCGGATGAGTCTCTTACATCAGATACTGATCTCGATGATGCAGAGGGGTCCCCTAAGTCATCCTCGGATGATGTCTCCTTTGCAGACATCCTGGAAGCCCTTAAACACCGAGGCGGCTGGCAGTCCAAACCCCCTTCTGCTGATGAGTCGGTGTTCCTTAAGGCCTTCGGGGCTCAGCCCTCTGCCTCCTGGGTGTCTCCGCCCTTCGACGAGCTCCTGGATTTGATCTGTCGAAGGGCGTGGGAGCTCCCAGACTTTGTGGAACCGGTGCCTGCTCTTCCGAATAAGTTCCTCTCGGCACCCCCTGAAAAAGAGTTTCTAACTAAAGGTGTGGCTGTAGATGCTTTGGTGGTGGCATCTGCTACCCAGCAAGATGTAGCAGAGGCTTCGACGTCCGTCCATCCTCCTAATAAGGAGTCTAGGAGCATGGATCGGTATGGAAAGCGCACCCTAAGTTCAGCGGCCTTTACATTAAGGTCCTTGAACTACCTTACGCACTTTACTAGATTTCAGAGGGATCTGATTAAAGAACTATCCGATACCCTCTTGGGTAACCTGCCTGAGGAGCTGGCCCAGACGGTTGGCCCTCAGCTGGCTACATTATCGTCCATTTCAAACTCGTCCATGAGGCTCATTTCTTATGCTGCCGAAGGCGAGTAAGAGCGCAGTACAGGCATTGCTCTCGGAGACAAGCCTGGCTCCGCCTGTGTCATTTCGCGGAGGCCTTTAAGTCTTCCTTTGCCGACGCCTTTGATGGGTCCTCCTGTTTGGACCCAAAGTAAAGGACACACTGACCCGCTGTGAACAGGAGGGTAAGACTCTGACTGCCGTAGAGGCACGATTTTCCACTCCCTTTCGGCCTTATCCCAAGGCTAAAGAGGAGGGAAAATGTGGTTCCGTAGATCTCAGAAGCCTTACCCTCTCAGCAGGAGGATCCCCTTCCAGAGGCAGGGAGGGGAAATTCTTCCGGAAGACGCCGTCCCAGAGGCGGCAGAGGCCCTCGCAACACTGGAGACCGCGAGTCCTTTCGTGGCTCTTCAGCCTTTCACAGTCCCTGAGGGATTGCCCGACAGTGCAGCTCCGGAGCCAGTCGGGGGTCGTTTCTCGAAGCACCTAAAAGCCTGGGAAGGTATCACTCAGGACCGATGGGTGCTTCGAATTATCGCCGGAGGTTACACCATCCCTTTCTCTCACTCACCACCTCAGTCCAAAAGAATCCCGGACCCGCCACCCAGTCAACGGGATACTGCAGCCTCAGAAGTTTCAAAGCTGCTGCAAAAAGGAGCCATCCAACCGGACCCCGCAGACCAGATCGGATTAGGGACGTACTCAAGATTCTTTTTAGTGCCAAAAAAGACCGGGGACTTGAGGCCCATTTTGGACCTCAGCATTCTAAACCATTCAGTCAGAAAGTCCAAGTTCCGAATGGTCACACTACAAACCATTCTCCCATTGCTGGAGAAAGGTGTTTGGATGTGCTCCATAGATCTCAAGGACGCTTATTACCATATCATGGTACATCAAGCATCCAGGAGACATCTGCGCTTCAGCCTAGGAGGCAGTCATTTTCAGTTCTGCGCGCTGCCCTTTGGTCTCACCACAGCCCCCAGGGTGTTCACCAAGTGCTTGGCAGTCGTGACTGCTCACCTGAGAAGTCTAGGATTCCAGGTGTTTCCGTATCTAGACGACTGGCTCCTAACTGCCACCTCCAAGCATCTACTACTGCGGAGCCTACAAGCCACTATATCACTGGGCAGTTCCCTTGGAATCACCTTCAATTGGCCAAAGTCTGTGTTGCTGCCATCTCAACGAATAAGATTCATAGGGGTAGAGATAGACTCAAACCGAATGCGGGTCTATCTACCTACAGACAGAATACAAACCATACAGACTCAAGTTCGAGCCTTACTTCCCAGGTCCAAAGCTCCAGCCAGAATGGTCCTGCAGCTATTGGGATCCATGTCCGCCATGGTTCTTCTAGTCCCCTTGGCAAGATTGCACATGAGAATTCTCCAGTGGCTTCTTTCAGCTCAGTGGTCCTTTCAACAACTCCCTCTCAGTCACCTCATATGGATCACGGAAACATGCAAACGGGACCTTCGCTGGTGGCTACTGCCCTCCAATTTGGATCAGGGACGACCCTTTGTTCCACCTCCTCCTGCGGCCACTTTGACTACGGACGCCTCCCAGATGGGGTGGGGGTGGGCATTCCCTGGGCAGGTCAGTCCAAGGCAAATGGCACCCGGAAGAGACCCTACTTCATATCAACATCCTAGAAATGAGGGCAGTGCTTCTGTCCCTTCAAGCCCTTCACGATTATCTCCCTCAGGGCGTAATTGCCATTCACTCAGACAGCATGTCAGTTGTCTGGTACCTGAACAAACAGGGAGGGACCAGATCCTATCCTCTTTGCAGAGAGGCCATGAGAGTCTGGGAATGGGCAGTCTCGACCAAACGTTCTCTAGTGGCTACTCATATCCCGGGCAAGTCCAATGTGATAGCCGACAGACTGAGCAGAACCATCCTCTCTCCTCACGAATGGTCTCTGAACATGACAGTTGCAAGTCAGATTTTCAGCAAATGGGGAGTTCCGTGTTGCGACCTCTTCGCGACTCCACTAAATGCGAAGTGCAAAGAATTCTTCTCCCTAACCCCGGCTCCGGGGAAGAGCCCCATGGACGCACTAGCCCGTCCTTGGCCCACCGGCTTGCTTTATGCCTTCCCCCCAGTTCCTCTCCTTCCCAGGGTGATCCAAAAGGCATCTCTCTTGGGGAGCAAAATGATCTTAGTTGCTCCTTACTGGCCTCGTCAAGTATGGTTTCCCTATCTTTGGAAATATGCTCTGGAAGGTCCATGGTTCCTGGATCAGATCCCAGACCTTTTGGTTCATCAGTCGGGACTATTCCACCAGTCCCTGCACACCTTAAAATTGACGGCTTGGCTCCTCCTCTTCCGACTATAGTCAGGAGTCATACATTGGATCCAGAGGTTGTACACATATTATCTTCGGCCCATAAGTCTGCTACAAAGAAACTGTATTCTAGCAAATGGTAAAGATTTGCTATTTGGGCTCAACTCCGGGGCCTGGATCCCATCTCTATTCCCGTGGCAGAAGTACTAAAATTTTTAACTTCTCTTTTCAATCAAGGCTCCTCAGTCTCTACCATCAAGGTTCAATTGGCAGCGATTTCAAATTTTCACGAATCTATAAACCCACCTTTAATGAGCAACAGATTGTGTAAGACCTTCTTGAAAGGTGCTGCTCTGTTAAGACCTCCGATTTCTCATCCTGCTCCTCCATGGGATCTCGATGTGGTGTTACGCGCCTTAACTTCCTCCCCCTTTGAACCGGCAGCTACATGTGATCTAAAATTTCTATCATGGAAGACAGCTTTTCTGGTGGCGATTACTTCTGCCAGTAGAGTTTCAGAGCTTCAAGCTTTATCTGTAAAACCCCCGTACTTGGTTTTTCATAAAGACAGAATGTTAAGTTGTCTATCTCGCCTTCATTCTTGCTGGATGGGTTCGGAGCCGACCTCGGCTCCACTCGCCACTCTAAAAGCTCGAGAGTTGGTTCCACGCTCGAGGCTCCTATATCCCACAATGCTAGGCGAGAGTTACCTCAGATCTCGTTTGCCGCTACAGCTTCGAGGTTGGTTGCTTCTACCGGTTCCTGGTGAGTGTTAGCTTTTTATACTAAAAGTTATTCTTTTCCCTTTTAACCTTAATTCTTCACAAATTAGTGTAGGATATAGTTATTTATCCCGACCCTATTTTCCCGTTTTCTTATTAAAAGAACCGCTGGTTCTTCCTTGGGCCTTGGCCTTCCTTCCCTAGGGTGTGTTTGTGTAGTTACTTTAACTTTTTGTGCTTAATTTCTAGTATTTTTACTAAAATTGTTAATTATTTTCAGTATTAATAATTTTTCTGACAGGGTATAACTGTGTGTTTGGTGTGTGTTAGTGTACACCTGTCAGTTAGGATAATGTCAAAGGAAGCAAAGGTCTCTGGATTCAAGAAGTGTGATGCGTGCTGTCAGAAAATGTCTCTGACAGGCGCTCACACTTCTTGTAATCTGTCTGGGGCCTTTGCCTGCAGGACTCCTGTGCTGTGTGCCATGGCTTCAGCCCCAGGGTCCTGCAGGAGAGAAAACAAGTTAATTTTGAGAGGCTTGTTAAAACCAGAGGATTCCCTGTCAGTTTCAACAGGGAAGCCCTCTAAACATCGAGGTCTTCGGCTCCGGCTTCTGAGCCGAGACCTCAGGTTGTTCAACCTTTGCCTTTATCGGCTCGGCTGGAGCCGATAAGACTCAGTCCACAGTTTCTGTGGCTTCCTCGGCTCGGTGCCGAGGTTATCGAGGTACCGTGTCGGCTCCGACAAGATCTTGAGCCGACAACCAGAAAGAGGTCTAGGTCACCTTCTCTTGGCTCCGTTCATTCGGCTCCAGGATCTCCCTTGCTGTCTGAGCGGGCCAAAGGTCTCATTCCTCTAGGTCATCGAGGCTTTCCGATCATGACCTTCAGAGGGTGGTGAGTCGACTACTTAAGTCCGAGGCACTAGCCCAGATGCTTCACAGCCCGACTCATCACTCGGTGCCTGCCAGTCCATCAACTCTTTCCTCCTTCGACTCTTTTGAGTTCGGAGCCGGGCCGTCGGAACCGAGACTGTGGTCACCGGGCCGAGACAATTGTCTTTGGCTCCGTCGTCGGCTCCGTTTTCTTCCGTGGAGGAATCTCGGCGCCGGACTTCCCTCGTCGGCTCCGAGGGGGTGAGTGGCATCGGACCCTTGTCCGACCCCTCTCCCTCTCGGTGCTTGGCGCTGGTGAGTTCGGCTCCGACATCGCCTCGAGCCATCACTGTCGGTGCCGAGGGGGTCCTTAGCTCGGGCGGGGACCTCTGGCTCTGCCTGACAGGGGTGCTTGAGGTCATGCGGAGTGTGTTAGAGCCTGGCTCTACTCCACAGTCGGCTCCGTCAGCCCCTCCCTCTATGCTGCCTCAGGGTAAGTCGACTCACTCCCTCATCCCGGACCGCAGGGGGCCAGGTCCTCAGGGGCCCCTTTGGGATTTCATCCTCTTCGAGGCCTCTTCTGATTTGGCAGAAGAGCCCCTCGGAAGAGGAAGTGCAAGAGGAAGCACATTGACTCACCTGAGGCTTTCAAGTCGGGCACAGATCTGGATGATACAGAGGGAGGGACCCGATCCCCTTCTGAAGATGTCTCATTTGCAGACATTCTGGAGATCCTTAAACAGAGGGGAAATTGGCCAGCCCTCAACCCTTCGGAGGATGAATCTGTGTATCTTGAGGCGTTTGGCTCTCGTCCTTCCACCTCCTGGGTGTCCCCCCCCCTCATGCAGGTGGTTGCTAAGAAGGCATGGGCGGCTCCTGATTCAGTGGACCCCACTCCCAGGAGACCCTCCAAATTCATCACAGCTCCATCAGACAAGCAATTTTTATCAAAAGGAGTTTCTGTGGATGCTATGGTGGTAGCTGCCGCCACAAAGAAGGAACTGGCTGATCCTTCAGTGCCTGTCCATCCACCTAACAAGGAATCTAGGTCCATGGATAGGTGCGGAAGCGGATGTTCTCCTCAGCGACTTTTACCATGCGTTAGCTGAATTACCTGTGCCATTTCACTCGTCTTCAAAGGGACTTGGTCAAAGGCGAGTGAAATGTTGAAGAACCCTACAGCTGCGGGTTTCCAAGAAAATGAACACGCAGCTGGCTATCCTAATTCCATTTCCAACTCCTCCATGCGCCTCCTCTCTTATGCGGCCGATGGAGCGAGCAGCCGCAGGAACAGGGTAGCCTTACGTAGGCACGCCTGGATGCGGCTATGCAACTTTGCGGAACCTTTCAAGACGTCTTTCACGAACTCCCCTTTTTGATGGATCGTCTCTTTTTGGTCCTCAAGTGAAAGACACCCTGACTAGGTGCGAGACTGATGGCAAGACCCTTTCTGCCGTCGAGTCCGTTTTCGACTCCTTCTAGGCCTTACCCCAAAGGCCAGAAGGGTGGAAATATGTGGTTCCGTAAACAATCTCAAGGGACTTCGCCTGGCACAGAGTCGTTTCCTACCAGAGGCAGAGGTGGGAATAACAATGGTAGGCGTGCCCTAGGGGCAGGGGTCCAGAACCAGGGCAATCGGGAAGCCTTTCCTGACAAGCCCTTTCAGCATCCCTGAGGTGTTGCCCGACTGCCCATCTTCGGAGGCAGTCTGGGAAGATTGTCACTGTACCCAGAAGCCTGGCTATCCCTGACTCAAGACAAATGGGTACAGTCCATCATTTCGAAGGTTATTCTATCCCCTTTCTTCGTTTTCCAAATCAGTCAAAAATCCCTTCCAGATGTTCCACCCGCTCAAAGGGATATAGCAGCTTTGGAAATTTCAAAACTGCTTGCAAAAAGGGCTATTCAGCCAGTGTCAGCAGACCAACAAGGATCCGAATCTACTCAAGGTTCTTTTTAGTTCCAAAGAAAACAGGGACTGGAGACCAATTTTGGATCTCAGTATCTTGAACAGATCAGTCAAGAAAACAAGATTTCGGATGGTCACGCTGCAATCCATTCTTCCCCTATTGGGAAAAGGAAACTGGATGTGCTCTATAGACCTTCAGGACGCGTACTATCACATAAAAATGAACAGACGCTCCAGAAGATTCCTCCGCTTCAGGCTGGGAACCAGTCATTTTCAATTCAGGGCCCTGCCCTTTGGTCTCACCACTGCCCCCCGGGTGTTTACCAAATGCATGGCAGTGGTAGCTTCTCACCTGAGACGACAAGGATTCCAGGTGTTTCCATATTTGGACGACTGGCTTCTCACAGCTCCCACCAAGCATCTCCTTCTAATGGCCAGAGATTATACTTTTCGTGTTTGCCAAAAACTGGGTATTTCAATAAATTGCGAAAAGTCTGTTTTGTCGCCTTGTCGTACTATTACCTACATAGGCGCAAATTTAGATACTATAAACATGTCTGCAACACTAACGAACCAAAGGATATCAGACATTCAAAAATTGGTGTCACTTCTTCTCAACAACAACAGAGCCAAAGCCAGGTTAGTTCTAAAGGTGTTGGGAATCATGGCAGCCATACCTCTCCTCCCATTGGCCAGATACCACATGCGGATCCTTCAGTGGATGCTCTTTTCTCAATGGTCATACCAGGAACTTCCAATGTCTCACACCATTATGGTCACAAGCGTGCAAAAGCATCTCATGTGGTGGATGTCTTCCCCCCAACTCCTATTGGGAAGACCATTTGTTCCACCTCCTCCGGTTGCTACTCTGACAACGGATGCCTCCCTGATCGGGTGGGGGGGGCATTATCAGGGCAGGACAGTCCAGGGCACATGGCAACCAACGAATGCCACTTGCACATAAATGTTCTGGAGATGAGAGCAGTGCTTTTAGCGTTGCAAGCCCTTCAAGACTCTCTTCCCTTGGAACGATTGCAATCCAGACAGACAATATGTCTGTAGTGTGGTACATCAACAAACAAGGCGGAACCAGGTCATACCCCTGTGTCGAGAAGCACTCAGACTGTGGCAATGGGCGATTTCTTCTCAGCGTTTTCTGATAGCAACGCACATCCCGGAAGTCCAATCACATTGCGGACAAGTTGAGCAGAGCTATTCTCATGCCTCACGAGTGGTCTCTGAAAGACTCTGTAGTGAGAGAGATATTTCTCAAGTGGGGTCAGCCTTGCTGCGATCTTTTTGCTACTCCCCAAAACAGCAAGTGCAGAGAATACTTCACTCTATTCCCTTTACCAGGCCAACCCAGCAGGGACGCTAGTCCAAGTTTGGCCCCGGGACTTCTGTATGCATTTCCTCCTTTCCCACTGATCTCTCAAGTAATACAGAAAGCTATCGCTCAGAAGGCCTCATTGATCCTCATTGCTCCTTACTGGCCTCGACAAGTGTGGTTCCCCTTTCTACATCGTTTTCTTTTGGAGCGACCGTGGAATCTGGACCTAGTTCCAGATCTTTTGATCCATCAGTCGGGTCAGTTTCATCGCTCCCTCCCTCTCTGAACCTCACTGCTTGGTTCCTCCAGTTCCAACCGTAGCCAGGCTTCCTCAATTATCTCACTCTGTTAGAGATATATTGATAGCTTCCCATAAATCTTCCACTCGAAAGATTTATTTGAGTAAGTGGAAACGCTTCTCATATTGGGCACAAGGAAAGGACATAGATCCTTTCACCGCTTCCATCCAACTAGTCCTTGATTTTCTAGCTGAACTCTTCCATGCAGGTTCATCTCCATCTACTCTTAAGGTTCAATTGGCAGCTATTTCTAATTTCCATGTGGGTATTTCTGAATCTGCCCTAATGTCCCACAAACTCTGCAAAGCCTTTTTGAAAGGAGTTTTTCTTCTCAGACCTCCTATAAGAAATCCTCCTTCTCCTTGGGACCTAAATTTAGTTCTTGCTTCTTTGATTCTTTCCCTTTCGAACCTGCAGCTTCATGTTCCTTGAAGTTATTATCATGGAAAACTCTCTTTCTGGTGGCTATCACATCAGCTAGAAGAATTTCAGAACTTCAAGCACTCAGTTGTCGTTCTCCTTATCTTGTGTTCCATAAGGACAGAGTTTCCTTACGAACTAACCGTCCTTTTGCCTAAGGTGGTTTCAACATCAAATCTAAACCAATGCATTGACCTCCCTGTCTTTTTCCCAGAGTATTCAAATAGGTCTGAACAAAATTACACTGCCTGGATGTTCATCGTCAATTAAGGTACTACTTGGACAGGACAAACTATTCAGAAAATCTGATCAGCTGTTTGTCTCCTATGCGAAAGCAGAAAGGGACTTCCAGTTTCAAAGGTATCATTATCCAGATGGCTAACATCTCTGATTACCCTTGTTTATGAGATTAGACACCAAAACTGCCTAATAAACCTAAAGCCCATTCCACCAGAGCTTTGGCTACTTCTCTAGCCTTCCAAGACAGACTGCCTATTGACACCATTTGTGCAGCGGCTACTTGGGCTACTCCTCACACTTTTATTTCCCATTATAAGTTGGATTTAGCTTCTAGGCATAGAGCTAATTTTGGTTCCACTGTTCTCAGGAGTCTGTTCCGTTAGGCCACCCGGGACAAGGTGCTAGGACGCGGTCCCATCCAGCAAGAATGAAGCGAGATAGACAACTTAACATATAGAAGTTATGTTCTTACCATAACGTTCCATGTTAGTTGTCTTCTTCGCTTCTTCTTCTTCCCACCCTCCTTCCCCTGGCCTGGACAGACCTAGAGGAGTTGTGATCGTGACCTCTCTTTCTACCACCTCTTTCTTAGTCATATGCTATTATGCATATTTCTTGTTTCAGGATATAGGTCACCCCTTTTCTTCCTGCTGTTAGAGGTGGATTCTGTTTCACAGTTATACTGTTATTGATATAAGCTGGGTTAGCTTACAAAGCGAGATCTGAGGTAACTCGCCTAGCATTGTGGGATATAAGGGGAGCCTCGAGCCGGTGGAACCAACTCTCGAGCTTTTAGAGTGGCGGTCGGGCCGAGGTCGGCTCCGAACCCATCCAGCAAGAAGAAGGCGAGAAGAAGACAACTAACATGGAACGTTATGGTAAGAACATAACTTCTATTTATCTCTCAGGCCAAATCCTTCCTTTGTCCCTAAAGTTTGTTCCAGTTTCTGCTTACAACAATCGTTAGAACTTCCAGTCTTTTTTCCAAAATATTCTAACAAAGCGGAGTTCATATTCCACACACTGAATGTACACAGGCAGTTGCGTTTTTATTTAGACAGGACCAAACAAACAAGAAAAACAGATCAGTTGTTTGTATCCTTTGCAGACAATAAATTGGGCAAAGCTGTCACAAAGGTCACTATTGCCAAATGGATCAGGGACTGTATTACTCAAGCTTATTCTTATTCTAACAAAGAGCTTACCACCTCTGTCAAAGCTCATTCTACAAGGGCTATGGCTACTTCGATAGCATTTCATTCTAAGCTTGCCATTAGTGACATTTGTGCTGCAGCTACATGGTCTTCCCCGCACACTTTCATTTCCCACTACAAATTGGATGTGGCATCTAGAGGACGAGCTTCATTTGGTTCCACAGTGCTCAGGAGTGTTTTCCAATGAGCCACCCGGGATTTAGGTGCTAGGGACGCTGTCCCATCAGTACAGAATGTAGGCGAGATAGGATCACATAACATCTTTTAGTTATGTACTCACCATAACTTTAGATGTTTGGGATCCATCTCGCCTACATTCCTAATAACCCACCCTCCTTCCCCCTTCCTTGGAGATCAGAGGATATCAGAAGGTCCGAATCCTGTTGTTTCATCTTGAAACATCTAACAATGTTATATAAATAAGTTGTGCATGTGTGCATGAATGCGGACAAACAAGATCTGGGGGATTAGTGGTGGTGCATCCTGGGATAAGAAATAGCTCAGCCAATAAGAGGCCTCGCTCTATAGCATAGCGTGCCGAGTCGGAGCCGAGGGATCGGCTCCGAGCCCATCAGTACAGAATGTAGGCGAGATGGATCCCAAACATCTAAAGTTATGGTGAGTACATAACTAAAAGATCTCCTTCTTTGGAATCTATACACTCGGCTCCAGCCTCTCCCTTGCTTTCGGAGCGGAGCCATCGGAGCCGATCATCGAGGTCTTCCAGGCTCTCAGACCACGACTTAGAGAGAGTGGTAAGTAGGCTATTAAAATCACAGGCACTAGCCCAGATGCTCCATAGCCCGTCTCATCAGACGTCAGCTATTCTACACCCCCCTGAGATTCCTCCTTCGACTCTCCTACAGAGTTCGGAGCCGGAGATTATTGGTACCGTGACTGTTGCTGCTTCGGAGCCGATACCACACCTTTCGGCTCCGTCGTCCTCGACTCCTATCTCCTCCTTGAGACCTTCCTTGGAGGGATCTGAGCGTCGGGCTTCCCTGGTCGGTTCTGAGGGGGCGAGTGGCATCGGACCCTTGTCTGACCCCGTTCTCCCTCTCGGGGCTTCAGCCTTGGTGAGCTCAGCCCCGACATCTGCTTCGGAGCCTTCCCTTTCGGTGGGACCAGGGATCCCTGTTTCTTCGAAGCGGGATCTCTCGGCCCTCCCTGGAAGGGGAGCCTTCGAGGTGATGAGGAGTGTGCTATCCCCAGAGCTTAGCCAGCAGTCGGTTCCTTTAGCTCCTCCCTCTACGGTGCCTGTTGATGCCTCTTCCCGCTCTCTTGCTCCCGGACCCAGAGATCCATTGCCCCAGGTTTTCCCATTGGGAAGGACTTCCTCTTCCGAGATTTCTCCTGATCCTTCAGGTGAACCCCCGTGTAAGAGGACCTGCAAGAGGAAGCATTTAGACTCCCCTGAGTCTACAACATCAGATACTGATTTAGATGAGTCGGAGGGGTCCCCAAGATCTCCCTCTGAGGATGTCTCCTTTTCAGACATCCTTGAACTCCTGAAACAGAGGTGGAACTGGCCCTCCATTAATCCCTCCAAGGATGAATCGGTATACCTGGAGGCTTTTGGATCTCGACCCTCCACCTCCTGGGTGTCTCCGCCTTTCGACCCTTTTATGGAAGTCATAGCTCGAAAGGCATGGGCATCTCCTGATTCGGTGGAACCAGTCCCCAGGAGACCTTCAAAGGTTATCACGGCCCCCACTGAAAAGCCGTTTCTTACTAAGGGTGTCCTGGTTGATGCCATGGTGGTGGCGGCCGCCACCAAGAAGGAACTTGCAGATCCTTCCGTGCCAGTCCATCCTCCTAACAAGGAGTCTAGGACCATGGACAGGTATGGCAAGCGGATGTTTTCCTCAGCGACCTTTACTATGCGTTCGCTGAATTATTTGTGTCACTTCACCAGACTTCAGAGAGACATCCTCAAAGAGCTAGGTGAAGTAGTACAGGATCCGTCAGCAGCAGGGGCTCAAGAAAAGATCGCCTCTCAGCTGAGAATCCTAAATTCCGTAACCAACTCCTCCATGCGGCTCATTTCTTATGCAGCCGATGGGGCGAGTAGAGCTGCAGGCACAGGAGTGGCCCTCAGACGTCAGTCCTGGATGCGGCTCTGTAATTTTGCAGACCCCTTTAAGGCGTCCTTCACAAATTCTCTCTTTGATGGGACAACTTTGTTTGGCCCTCAGGTGAAGGACACTTGGACCAGGTGCAAGCAGGACGGCAAGACTCTTTCTGCCGTAGGAGTCCGTTTCTCCACTCCTTCTAGACCTTACCCCAAAGGCCAGAAGGGAGGGAAAATGTGGTTCCGGAAATCACAAGGAGTCACGCCTGACGCATGTGGTCAGTTTACCCCCAGAGGCAGAGGGGGTAATAATAACAGACGCCGCCCTAGGGGCAGAGGGGGTCCACAGAACCAGGGCTCCAGAGAGCCTCTCTCTGACAAGCCCTTCCAGCATCCCTGAGGTGTTGCCCGACTGCCCACCCTTGGAGGCAGTCGGGGGAAGATTGTCGCTGTACCCAGAAGCCTGGCTTTCCCTCTCAAGACAAATGGGTACAGTCGATCATATCCGAGGGTTACAAGATTCCTTTCGAGGAAAGCCCCTTCCCTCAAAGAGGTTCCCTTCCAGACGTACCACCCGGTCTAAGGGAAATTGCAAAATTAGAGGTGTCAAAGCTTCTAAAGAAAAGGGCCATCCAGCCAGTACCAAAAGATCATTTAGAGCACGGAATCTACTCAAGGTTCTTTTTGGTCCCCAAAAAGACGGGAGACTGGAGACCAATATTAGACCTCTGCAGGCCCAACAAGTCTGTCAAAAAGACAAGATTTCGGATGGTCACACTTCAATCGATTTTGCCCTTTCTGGGCAAAGACAACTGGATGTGCTCCATAGACCTTCAGGATGCGTACTATCATATAAAGATTCACAGACGCTCCAGAAGTTTTCTCCGCTTTCGGCTGGGGACCAGTCATTTTCAATTCAGAGCCCTGCCCTTTGGCCTCACTACAGTCTCCAGAGTGTTCACCAAATGCATGGCAGTGGTCACGGCTCACCTGAGACGTCAAGGATTCCAGGTGTTTCCGTATCTCGACGACTGTCTCCTCTCAGCCACCACCAGGCATCAACTTCTCCAAGCCAGAGATTACATTCTACGTCTCTGCGGTCACTTAGGAATTTCAGTCAACTTCGAAAAGTCTTCCTCGTCGCCCTGCCAATCTATTACCTTTATAGGCGCAAATCTAGACACTACTCGGATGTCAGCAAACCTAACAAGTCAGAGAATCCTGGATATCCAAAACCACATACGGATCATCCTATCCAGCAAAAGGGTACAAGCCAGGTTGGTCCTGAAAGTGTTGGGCCTCATGGCAGCTGCCATAACACTTCTTCCTCTGGCCCGCTTCTACATGCGTCTCCTACAATAGATGTTATTCACCCAATGGTCCTTCCAGCAGCTTCCCATGCATCACAAGATTCTGGTGACACAAACCTGCAAGAACCATCTATCCTGGTGGATTTCCTCTCCTCTAGTTCATCAGGGCAGACCATTTGTTCCCCCGGCCCCGGTAGCCACGTTCACTTCAGATGCCTCCCTGATCGGGTGGGGGGGGCATTATCAGGGCAGGATGGTTCATGGCACGTGGCAACCGTTCGAATACCACCTGCACATAAATGTCCTAGAGATGAGAGCAGTGCTTTTAACGTTGCAAGCCCTCAACGACTTTCTTCCTTTAGGGACTATTGCAGTTCACACGGACAACATGTCCGTCGTGTGGTACATCAACAAGCAGGGCGGAACCAAGTCCTATCCCTTGTGTCGAGAAGCTCTCAGACTTTGGCAATGGGCGATCTCCTCTCATCGGTTTCTGGTAGCAATGCATATCCCCGGGAAAATCAACATAATAGCGGACAGATTGAGCAGAGCTATTCTCATGCCTCACGAGTGGTCTCTCAAGCAATCCATTGTGGAGGAGATTTTTCAGAAGTGGGGCCGCCCATGCTGCGATCTTTTTGCTACACCCCAAAACAGCAAATGCCCAGACTTCTTCTCTCTCTTCCCACTTCCGGGCCATCCGCTCAGAGACGCTCTTACCCAAGATTGGCCCCGGGGACTCCTTTATGCCTTTCCTCCTTTTCCTTTGATACCACAAGTACTCCAGAAAGCTACCGTCTTGAGAGCCAAAATGATTCTCATTGCCCCTTACTGTCCACGACAAATTTGGTTCCCGTTCCTTCATCGCCATCCTTTGGTGCAGCCTTGGCATCTGGACCCAGTTCCAGATCTTCTGACCCACCAGTCGGGTCAACTGCACCAGTCCGTTCCTTCCCTCAACCTCACAGCTTGGTTGCTCCACTTCCTTCCTTAGCCAGGCTTCCTATGATCTCTAACCCCGTTAGAGATATCATAGTAGCTTCTCTTAAGTCCTCTACCAGGAGGATTTATTCTAGCAAGTGGAAACGCTTCTCTTTTTGGGCAAAATCTAAGAACATAGACCCCTTTACTGCCCTATTCAGTCGGTCTTGGATTTCATTGTGGAAATGTTTCACTCAGGTTCTTCGTCTTCCACAGTCAAAGTTCAGTTGGCTGCAATCTCGAACTTCCATGTCGGGTTTGCAGACCACAACTTTATGTCCCACAAACTTTGTAAAGCCTTTCTCAAAGGAGTGTTCCTTCTTAAACCCCCTGTTAGAGATCCTCCACCACAGTGGGACTTAAATTTAGTGCTGACATCCTTGATACTTCCCCCTTTCGAACCGGCTGCTTCATGTTCATTAAAGTTTCTTTCTTGGAAGACACTTTTTCTAGTCGCTATTACCTCGGCTAGAAGAGTGTCTGAACTTCATGCCCTCTGTGTTTGTCCCCCTTATTTGGTCTTCCACAAAGACAGAGTATCCTTGAGAACCAGTCCATCCTTTTTGCCCAAGGTTGCTTCTAAGACAAATTTAAACCAATCCATTGATCTCCCTGTATTTTTTCCAAATTATTCTAACAGGGCGGAACAAAAATTGCATTACCTAGATGTTCATCGCCAACTTAGATATTACTTGGACAGAACAAGGCAATTTAGAAAGTCCGATCAGCTCTTCCTATCTTATGCTGAAAATAAAAAAGGTCTCCCTGTTTCTAAAGTGCCCTTATCCAGATGGCTATCTTCCACCATTTCTGACATTTATCAGCTTAGGGGCAGACAGCTGAACTCAAAACCTAAAGCTCATTCCACAAGAGGTCTAGCCACTTCTACAGCTTTTCAGGCTAGACTACCCTTAGATACTATTTGTGCAGCAGCCACTTGGGCCACTCCTCATACCTTCGTTTCTCATTACAAATTGGATTTGGCCTCCAGGGACAGGGCAAGCTTTGGTTCCACTGTTCTCAAGAGTCTGTTCCATTGAGCCACCCAGGATAGAGGTGCTAGGGACACGGTCCCATCCAGCAAGAATGAAGGCGAGATTGACAACTTAACATTTAGAAGTTATGTACCTACCATAACGTTCCATGTTAGTTGTCTTCTCTCGCCTTCTTTCTTGCCCTCCCTCCTGTCCCCCTAGCCTGGACAGACCTTGATCTCCCCTTTTCTCTGGAAGATTCTTCTTCCTTGGACACCAGATAGTTCTTGTCCTTGATTACCTGGTTTCCCTTATAGCCTTTTTAGGTTAGTTGTTTCTCTTTCCTTAGTGGAAAGTTTTTATAGGCAGTTTTTCCTCTAGATACCAAACGAGATCTGGGTAATTACCGCCTTGCATCATGGGATATGGGGCTGCCTTGAGCTGGTAAAAGTGACTCTCGAGCTTAGCAAGTGCCGAGTCGGAGCCGAGGATCGGCTCCTAACCCATCCAGCAAGAAAGAAGGCGAGAGAAGACAACTAACACGGAACGTTATGGTAGGTACATAACTTCTAATTATTTTATTTTAGTAGGTGGAATAGTGGATGGGGAATACGTGGGTGTGTCTTCGTCTTTGTGTGTGTTTACTGTGGTATAGTGGCTGTCTGCTGCATTACACTTGCCACATAATGTCTTATACAAAGAATTATTATAAAGAACCTACCAGAGGCACATATACTAGAGTAAATTTGGTACTTGCACTGTAGTTCAGGTAGTGTGAAACTCATACTGGAAATCACCTGTGTAAAAAATGGTCTGTATTAATTAAATCAGCGAACGCTGGTTTATCGACCCTTTAAAAGTGAAAGCTTGAAATCCCGAAGACACGGAACAGCAATTTTTATTCCCCAAGGAAAAAAATCGCTGTTCCACAAAAAAATAAAATAAAAAAACTTCAAAACACTAAATAAAGTGGGGGACTTCACCCCCATCCCCCTTCTTAAATATACCAACTCCGAGATTGCACCACAGTGGAGGAAATGGCAAAGTCACAAAAACAGCCCAGCAGTTTTTTTTCCCCTGGAAAAAATATCGCTGTTCTGTGTCTTCGGGATTGCAAACTTTTGCTGTTAAAGTGTCGATAAATCAGCGTTTGCTATTTTAAGCATTCGCTGATTTAATATAGACCTGTAAAAAACCCTGCTACAAAGTGGCCAGTCACAAGCTGGGTCTATCAGGGATCAATCCTGAGACAGTTTCTTTTTGGAATCTACTTTTCTGAAGTCAAGGCCAATGTCATTGGGCCTCTGGCTGACTAAATTTGTAGAATGTTAAGTTGTCAGTCTCGCCTTCATTCTTGCTGGATGGGATCGGCTCCGACTCGGCCACTCTAAAAGCTCGAGAGCTAGTTCCACCGGCTCGACGCTCCCCTATATCCCACAATGCTAGGCGGTAACTCCTCAGATCTCGTTTGCCGCTACAACGATCGAGGTGTGTTCCTACCGGCTCAGGTTAGTTTTTTGGTAAAGAACTAGTTTCTTAGCCTTTTTCCCCTTTAAAGTTAGTTTTTCTTATAAATAGTTAGTTTTAAATTAGTTTATCCCTTTCCCGTTAACTTTCCACCCCTTTTTTACCACAAAATCTCAATAATTTTCCCTCGGGCCCTAGGCCCAGTCCCTCCCTTCCTATAGTGAGTAACTGTGTTTTATAGGGAATTTTATTTCTAACCACTATAATTTGTTTAAATTAGTGTTAATTTAACCCTAAGTGTAATCGGTGTGTGTGTGTGCTTGTGTGTTACACTTTCCCTTAGATATGTCTAAGGAATCAAAGGCCTCAGGCTTTAAGAAGTGTGACTCGTGCTGTCAGAAGATGTCTCTGACAGACGGTCACACTTCTTGTGTGTACTGCCTGGGACCTTTGCACCTGCAGGACTCATGTGCTGTTTGCCATGGCTTCAGCTCTAGAGTCCTGCAGGAGCGAAAAAATAAACTTATTTTAAGGGGCTTACTTAAGCCTGAGGGTCCCTCGACTCAGTCATCGGGGAAACCCTCTAAGCCTTCTAGACCTTCGGCTCCAGCCTCTGAGCCGTCTTCTGGAGGCCCTAAAGCTATTCGAACATCGGCTCCAGCCGGAGCCGATGAAACTCGAATACAAGCCCCTATGGTGTCCTCGGCTCCAGCCGGAGCCGAGGAAGACATTACTCTGTCGGCTCCGATTATATTATCGGAACCGACATCTAGAAAGAGGTCCCGATCTCCATCTATCGGCTCCGTTCATTCGGCTCCAGCATCACCCTTGCTGTCTGAACGGAGCCATAGATCCCACTCTTCTAGGTCTTCCAGGTTATCGGACCATGACCTTCAGAGAGTAGTGAGTCGACTTCTTAAGTCTGAGGCATTAGCCCAGATGCTTCAAAGTCCGACTCAACAGTCGAGACCTACTCCTACCACTCAAACTATTCCTCCTCTGACTCTCTTGAGTTCGGACCCGAGACTGTGGTGGCGTCGGAAGCGATACCTTTGTCTTCGGTTCCGTCGTCTGCTCCAATGTCTTCTTTGGAAGAATCTCGGCGCCGGACTTCCCTCGTCGGCTCCGAGGGGGCGAGTGGCATCGGACCCTTGTCCGACCCCGCTCTGCCTCTCGGTGCTTCGGCACTGGTGAGTTCGGCTCCGACATCGGCCTCGGAGCCATCACTGTTGGTGCCGGGGGAGGTTTTCAGTTTTTCGGAATGGAGACCTCCAGCTCTGCCTGACAGGGGTGCCTTTGAGGTCATGAGGAGCGTGTTAGAACCTGGTTCTACTCCACAGTCGGTTCTTTCTGCCCCTCCCCCTATGGTGCCTCCGGTGATTTCGACTTACTCTCTCATTCCCGACCGTAGAGAGCCAGCTCCTCAAGTTTCCCCTGTGGGGATCTCCTCCTCTTCCGAGGCCTCTCCTGACCCTGTAGGAGAGCCCCCTAGGAAGAGGCAATGTAAGAGGAAGCACATTGACTCCCCTGAGTCTGTCACCTCTGACACTGATTTAGAGGATTCTGAAGGTTCCCCTCGTTCCCCCTCTGAAGATGTCTCCTTTGCAGACATCCTTGAAATCTTAAAACAGAGGAGGAATTGGCCAGCCCTCAACCCTTCAGAGGATGAATCAGTGTACCTTGAGGCGTTTGGCTCTCGCCCTTCCACCTCCTGGGTGTCCCCTCCCTTTGACCCCCTTATGCAAGTGGTGGCAAAGAAGGCTTGGGCGGCTCCTGACTCAGTGGAACCCACCCCCAGGAGACCATCTAAGTTCATCACAGCCCCCAAGGATAAAGAATTTCTGACCAAAGGCGTCTCTGTTGATGCTATGGTGGTGACTGCGGCTACCAAGAAGGAGTTAGCTGATCCTTCGGTGCCTGTTCATCCTCCTAACAAGGAGTCTAGGTCGATGGACAGGTACGGGAAGCGGATGTTCTCGTCAGCGACCTTTACTATGAGATCGCTGAATTACCTGTGCCATTTTACTCGACTTCAGAGGGACTTACTCAAGGAAGCGAGTGAAATGTTGAAGGACCCAACAGCTGCGGGTTTTCAGGATAGGATGAACTCTCAGCTAGCTACCCTTAATTCTATAACCAACTCCTCCATGCTCCTCCTTTCATATGCGGCAGATGGAGCAAGTAGAGCGGCAGGTACAGGTGTAGCCTTGCGTAGGCACGCCTGGATGCGGCTTTGTAACTTTGCGGACCCTTTTAAGGCGTCCTCACTAATTCCCCCTTTGATGGATCATCCCTCTTTGGTCCTCAAGTGAAGGAAACCCTGACTAGGTGCGAGACTGATGGCAAAACTCTTTCTGCCGTCGGAGTCCGTTTTTCTACCCCTTCTAGACCTTACCCCAAAGGTCAGAAGGGGGGAAAGATGTGGTTCCGTAAACAATCTCAAGGAGACTTGCCTGACGCACAGAGTCGATTCCCCTCTAGAGGCAGAGGGGGGAACAACAATGGTAGACGCCGTCCCAGAGGCAGAGGGGGCCCGCAGAATCAGGGCAGTCGAGAATCCTTTTCCGACAAGCCCTTTCAGCATCCCTGAGGTGTTGCCCGACTGTCCACCTTCGGAGGCAGTTGGGGGAAGGTTGTCACTGTACCCAAAAGCCTGGCTATCCCTAACTCAAGACAAGTGGGTACAGTCTATCATTTCCGAAGGCTACAGAATACCTTTCCTTTTCATTCCGAAGCTGTCCAAAAAATCCCTTCCAGACATTCCACCCAGTCAAAGGGAGCAAGCAGCATTAGAAATTTCAAAGCTGCTCGCAAAAAGAGCTATTCAACCAGTGCCAGCAGACCAAGTAGGATCCGGAACCTACTCTAAATTCTTTTTGGTTCCAAAGAAAACAGGGGACTGGAGACCCATTTTGGATCTCAGCAACTTGAACAAGTTTATCAAGAAAACAAAGTTCCGGATGGTCACGCTGCAGTCCATTCTTCCCCTTTTGGGGCAGGACAACTGGATGTGCTCTATAGATCTCCAGGATGCGTACTATCACATCAAGATGAACTGACGCTCCAGGAGGTTTCTCCGCTTCAGGCTGGGAACCAGTCATTTTCAATTCAGAGCTCTGCCCTTTGGTCTCACTACAGCCCCCCGAGTGTTTACCAAATGCATGGCAGTGGTAGCCTCTCATCTGAGACGTCAAGGATTCCAGGTGTTTCCTTATTTAGACGACTGGCTCCTTACAGCCCCCACCAAGCATATTTTACTCCTCGCCAGAGACTACACCTTTCGCACATGTCAGGCACTAGGCATTTCAATAAACTACGAAAAGTCTATCTTGTCGCCTTGTCGTGTTATTACTTTCATAGGCGCAAATCTAGACACAGTCAAGATGTCAGCCAGACTCACAGAGCAGAGGATAGCAGACATACACAAACAGGTCTTTCTTCTTTAACAGAACAACAAAGTCAAAGCCAGACGGATCCTGAAAGTCTTGGGGATTATGGCGGCGGCCATCCCTCTCCTACCATTAGCTCGCTTCCACATGAGGATTTTGCAATGGATGCTCTTCACACAATGGTCTTACCAAAGCCTCCCAATGTCACATACTATTCGGATAACTCAATCGTGCAAGAGTCATCTCTCTTGGTGGATCACATCTCCTCAGCTCCTCCTAGGGAGACCTTTCGTCCCTCCCCCTCCGGTTGCTACAGTGACAACGGACGCCTCCCTGATCGGGTGGGGGGGGCATTTCCAGGGCAGGACAGTCCAGGGCATGTGGCAACCGTTCGAGTGCCACTTGCACATAAACCTCCTAGAGATGAGAGCAGAGCTTCTAGCGTTGCAAGCCCTACAAGACTCTCTTCCCAAGGGAACTATAGCAATCCAAACAGACAACATGTCTGTAGTGTGGTACATCAACAAACAAGGCGGAACCAGATCTTACCCCCTATGTCGAGAGGCACTCAGACTATGGCAATGGGCGATTTCTTCTCAGTGATTTCTGTTAGCAACGCACATCCCCGGGAAGTCCAATGTGATTGCAGACAAATTGAGCAGAGCTATTCTCATGCCTCACAAGTGGTCTCTGAACAATTCACTGTTGGAGAAAGTTTTTTGAAAGTGGGGCAGGCCTTGCTGCGACCTTTTCGCTACTCCCCAAAACAGCAAGTGCGACGATTTTTTCACTCTCTTTCCCCAGCCAGGCCATCCCAGCAGAGACGCTCTAGTACACGTTTGGCCCCGGGGACTTCTGTATGCCTTTTCTCCCTTCCCACTGATATCCCATCTGATACAGAAAGCCATCGCTCAGGAAGCTTCTATGATCCTCATTGCCCCTTACTGGCCTCGACAAATTTGGTTCCCCTTTCTCCACCGTTATCTGTTGGAACAACCTTGGCATCTGGACCCAGTTCCAGACCTCTTGACCCATCAGTCGGGTCAGTTACACCACTCCCTTCCCTCTCTGAACCTCACAGCTTGGTTCCTCCAATTCCGACCTTAGCCAGGCTTCCTTTGATATCTCACTCAGTTAGAGATATCTTGATTGCCTCTCATAAATCTTCCACTCGGAAGATTTATCATAGCAAGTGGAAACGTTTTTCCTTTTGGGCGCAGTCAAAGAATATAGATCCTTTCACTGCTTCTATTCAAACAGTTCTAGACTTTCTAGCCGAACTTTTCCATGCAGGTTCATCCCCATCTACCATTAGAGTTCAATTGGCTGCAATTTCGAACTTTCATGTTGGAGTCTCAGAGTCCTCTATTATGTCTCACAAACTCTGCAAGGCCTTTTTAAAGGGAGTCTTTCTACTCAAACCACCCATCAGAGATCTTCCTCCTCAATGGGATCTCAATTTGGTTCTGGCATCCTTAATTCTTCCCCCCTTTGAACCTGCGGCTTCATGTTCTATAAAATTACTTTCGTGGAAGACACTCTTTTTAGTAGCTATCACCTCAGCTAGAAGAGTCTCTGAACTTCATGCTCTGTGTAGTCGACCCCCTTATCTAGTATTTCATAAAGACAGGGTGTCCTTGCGTACTAACCTGTCTTTTTTGCCCAAAGTAGCTTCATTGGCAAATTTGAATCAAACCATTGAGCTTCCTGTTTTCTTCCCAAATTATTCTAATAGGTCAGAACAAAAGTTACACTGTTTAGATATTCATCACCAACTTAGGTGTTATTTAGACATGACCAAATAATTCAGGAAATCTGACCAACTGTTTGTTTCTTATGCAGAAGGTAGAATAGACAATCCAGTCTCTAAAGTCTCTCTCTCTCTCTAGATGGTTTACTTCGTTGATTACCCTAGTGTATGAGATAAGACATCAACGATTGCCATCCAAACCCAGGGCTCATTCAGCTAGAGCTTTAGCCACTTCTGTAGCTTTCCAAGACAGGCTGCCTATTGATTCGATTTGTTCTGCAGCTACTTGGGCTTCTCCCCATACCTTCATTTCTCATTATAAGTTGGACTTGGCCTCTAGAGACCGAGCCAACTTTGGTTCCACTGTACTCAAGAGTCTGTTCCGATAGGCCACCCGGGACAAGGTGCTAGGGACGCGGTCCCATCCAGCAAGAATGAAGGCGAGACTGACAACTTAACATTTAGAAGTTATGTACCTACCATAACGTTCCATGTTAGTTGTTTTCTTCTCGCCTTCTTTCTTGCATCCCACCCTCCTTCCCCCTAGCCAGGACAGACCTAGAAGAGTTTTTCTTTGTTCCTTATGGAATTTTATTGCTGGCCTTAGCTTTCAAACGAGATTTGAGGAGTTACCGCCTAGCATTGTGGGATATAGGGAAGCCTCGAGCCGGTGGAACTAGCTCTTGAGCTTTTAGAGTGGCCGAGTCAGAGCCGAGGATCGGCTCCAAACCCATCCAGCAAGAAAGAAGGCGAGAAGAAGACAACTAACATGGAACGTTATGGTAGGTACATAACTTCTAATTATTGCAAATTAGGTGCAGTCATTGTATCTCCCACCGACACTAATGTTCTCCAGGAAGGGCTGACACAGACAAATAACTTATGTCAGAGCCGTGGATTAAAACTGAATGCCAAGAAATGCATAATAATATTCTGAAGGAAGTCATCCACACCTGGAAACTATCATATTGACAATACACCCCTAAGAGTCAACCTAGTAGTCACAGACTTGGGGGCACACATTTTATTTTTATTTATTTATTTATTTATTTGCAGTTATTTAACCAGGATAGTCCATTGGGCCAGAAGAACCCGTTTTCAATGGAGTCCTGGGGAGAAAAGCTCCACATACAGATTACACAAAGGTTAATACAAACATAGATTACATGAAGATTACAGAGGTAAGCAAGACTAAGATTAATATACACACATAAAATGCATGATGACTACAGAGGTAAAACAGACTGATCAAAATTTTTTCCAAGTTAAAAATTTTTTTTTTTTTTTTTGACAGGTAGTTGGGTTCAGAAAGGAAAGGAGTTGCTGGATACTATTAGGGAGTTGTATAAGAGAAGGAAACAAGAATTTGTTATCTGGGATTTGAGAGAAGGAAGGGAACAGTGTTGAAGTAAGTGTAAGTTATGAGGGATGGAAGCAGGAGCATTCCCATGTGGAAGTTAGATAAGAGTGGAGTGATTTTTTAAAGGATGGGAGGCTAGTAGTGGTATGAATGGGGGGGGTTCCATAGGCGTGCAAGAGAGTGTGACAGGAGGTATTGTCCTGGGGGTTGGAGGGGGTCTATACACTTCTATAAGGTTTTGATTGTTAGATCTGAGAAGTCTTTGTGTGTGGTGCATTTTAAAGGTAGTGGAGAGAGAGGGACAGAGGGATGGCTGGAAAATGAGTTTATGAGCATAGGTGAGCTGAGTGTAGGAGAGGTAGTTGGGAAGCTCAAGCCAGTATAGTTTGTGAAGAGATTCACAGTGATGGGTTGATGATTTGCTGCTAGTGGCGAATCTGGCTATTTTATTGTAACAAGAGGACAGTTTGGTTTTGAGTGATGACTGTAGGTTTGTTAGAAGAGGGGCTCCATAGAGAAGGGAGGGTAAGAGGAAAGAAGTCGAGAGAGTAAGTTTAGTAGTTGAGGTGAGGAACCGATTGTGTCGGTAGATCATGCCAAGTTTTTGGTGTTTTTTTTTTATGTTTAGTAGTAGATGGGAGTTAAATTTGAGCCTGTCATCTATTTGAACTCCTTGTAATTTGGTTTCAGTTACCAGCTCAAGAGGTGTTGTATTTTGGCTGGTAATGGAGAATAAGTTTCGATCGAAAGTCTTAGTTTTAGAGGAGGTAAAAATCATAAGTTTAGTTTTAGCAGCATTGAGTGCTAGATGGTTGTCTTTCATCCATTGTTCTGTGGTAGAGAAAGCATCCTGGGTTAGTTTTAAGAGAGTTGGTATGGATGTGGCAGCACAGATGATTGTGGAATCATCTGCATATTGGATAACGTTTGCAAGAGGGATAGAGCGGTAAAAGTCATTAATGAAAATGTTGAAAAGGAGGCGGCCCAGTATGGAACATTGTGGGACACCTGTGGGGGTGACGAGGAAAGAGGAGGTGGCCTTTTTCCATATGACAGCTTGTTGCCTATTTGAGAGATAGCTGGTGAACCATTTGAGGGAAGAGGGGGAGAGGTTTAGGTTAGTTAGTTTAGTAAGAAGTAGGTTATGAGAGATAATGTCGAAGGCCTTAGAGAGATCGAGAAGGATGGTAGATACAGTGAGGCCAGAATATCTAGCTTTATTCACAGTTTCAAGGAAGGAAAGGAGGGCAGTCATAGTGCTATGATGCGGTCTGAAACCGTGTTGGGTAGGGGTTAATAGGTTATTGTCTAAGATGGGGGAGGAGTTGAAGGTGGATACATTTCTCTAGGATCTTAGAAATGGGAGAGAGGATGGCAATGGGATGGAAATTGGAAATATTAGTATTATTTCCACCTTTGTGCAGGGGAATGATGTAAGCTTTTTTCCAGATTTCAGGAACAAGACCTTCCTGGATAGAGCGGTTGATTAGGATGCTGATAGGGAGGGCAATGGCTTCAGCGGCTATGCTGAGGAAGTATGAGGGAATGTTATCGGGGGCATTGGTGCATGGTTTTAGTTTCTGCAGGAGTTTTCTTATAGTAGAAGTGGGAATATGTTTAATGAAAAATGGTGGGGGTTGGGAGTGAGAGGAATGAGAGAAAGGAGTTGGGAGGGGAGATGGGAGAGGAGAAGTGGAGGTAGGAGGCAGACTGTTATTTGAAAAAGAAGAGGTTAGTTTGGAAATAGAGTCAATGAAGAAAGAATTAAATTGGGTAGCAAGATCAGAGTCTTGTACATTTGGGGAGGGGTTAGGGTTTTCTGTAGTCCCAGGTTTTAAGAGGGTAGCTATACCTCTCCAGAATTTTTGTGGGTTGGTTTTATGGTTGCCTTGTAGTTGGACATATACAGTAGTAGTAGACATATACAGTAGTCTAGCCGTTGTCCATCATGCATCTACAGTAGTGAGGGAATCATTCTTTGTTGTGCAACTTATAAACAAAGGTATGGTTTCTAGGTCCAAGGAGGTCATTGTTCCACTGTATCTGGCATTCATCAGACCTATCATTGAGTACAATGTTCCTTTTGGTATGCATCTAACCTGGCACAGCCAACATCTAAAATGTCCACAGAGGTGCTTCAGTAAATAATAATAAATAATACATGGTGTAAGCAGCATCTCCTATGCAGACTGCTTCAAATCCCCATCCCTGTATTCTGTCTCCTACAGACTGTCGAGGGGAGATCTATGTTTGACATTCAAGGCATTATTGGATCCCACCCATATGGACCTCCTGCATATTCGCAAAACAAACAGCACAAGAATTACCCATTCTAAACACTTAAACCTTGCCTGTGATATAAATAGGACATGCTAGAGAGACAGATGTGTATCCCAGAGACTACCCCTTCTCTGGAACGGGTTCCCCATCCATGTAAAGCAGAGTTCACCCCAATCCAATTCAAGTGTAACTTGGATGGGGAATAGGAAAGTTGTCCCTGGTTTGGCACCTATGTCTCTTAATGGATACAGGTAGCCTGTGAATGCTTCATCTCCCAGGCCCCTGCTTGTAAATGTTTCATCTCTTATCCCCCTGCTTATACTTATCAAGGGTACCAGAACTTGTTTGAGATTTAGGATTCATGGCTAATCTTAAAAATGTCCTTGTGGTTATTAGTCTAATACACGCCTAAGAAGCTGTGAAAAGGAAGAAGGGTTGAAAGCACAGGAAATTAGGATGTTTGCCTTTTGTGAAGAGGGATTGATAAGTTAATTGCTGGTTATTAAGCATGCATTCCAGGAGACTTGTTAAGGAGCCTAGCCCAAATTTCAAGTTGTTCCAAAACACTGTCTAATTAAGTGACTCGCTCAAGGTCACACAGTAGGCAAATGGAAGCTGATGGAATCAAACCCCGTAGTACAGGAAGTAGCTCAGTAATGGCTCATAGCCTTAATCCTGTGTGCTGGATACCTGTAGGAAGGATTCCAGGTGTGGCTAGAACCTATGGAAGCATAAATTCTTTACAGAACTGCAGAGTAGACAGTTAATTTACTGAAGTGGCTGTAACAGTTGTGCCTGTACCTGGACAAAAACTCTACAGTATGGAGCTTAGGACACTGAACTGTCAATTATTTGTCAAAGTGCAGCTTACTGAAGTAAACTGTGACTGAATTTTGTACTGTCAATGACCTCTAAATAATAAACCTGCATGTTCTGTCACTATAAATAAACTGCATTAAAGTTATGTACTAGTGTGTGTGTGTGTGTGTGTGTGTGTGTGTGTGTGTGTGTGTGTGTGTGTGCGTCTGTGTCTATAAGTGTGTGTATTTGTGTGTGTGTGTGTGTTTGTGCATATATATATATATATATATATATATATATATATATATATATATATATATATACACTCACACACACACACACACACACACACACATACATACTCATGCAAACATATATACATATATATATTAATTGTATCAAAAAGACCCATCAAAAACTCGGACTCCTCTACAAATCTAAAAAATTCCTTTCCTCTGAAGCCAAGATTACACTCTCTCAATCCTACCTCCTACCCTGTCTTATGCATGGCTCCCAGATCCATACTAATCTTGACTCTACCCTTATCACCAAACTTGAAACCACCTACAATAAAATTGCTCGCTTTGCAGCACATCAAAACTATAAATCCCATCACTGCATCTCTCTAAAACTAATGAACTGGTTAGAACTACCTCACCAACTTTTACTCTCCAATGTTAAGTTGTCATTCTTGCTGGATGGGTTCGGAGCCGATCCTCGGCTCCGACTCGGCCTATACTATAGCTCGAGAGCTATTTTTACCGGCTCGAGGCAGCCCTATATCCCACAATACCATGCGCTAACTCCCCAGATCTCGTTTGCTGCTTCTGAGGTTGCCTTTTTCCCGCTCAGGTCAGTAAAAGAGATTTTTTTCAATAGAGCTATTTTTCAGATAGTTTTCCAGATAGTTTTCCTACCTTAGGTCCCTATCGATAGTTTTATTTATTACAGCCCTTTTGTATCCCTTCTTCCCTTCCTTTTAGTTAATATTTATAATCGGGCCTACGGGCTTTAGCTTAGTTTCCCCCACCCCTTAGAGTGTCTGTGTGTGGGTGTTTTAGTCAGTCCCCTTAACTCCTTTCTGGGTATAAGTTGAGTGAGTGTGTGGGCTGACTGTGTTTTTCTGTATTTAGGACTATGTCCAAAGACGCTAAGGTCTCGGGATTCAAGAAGTGTGACTCGTGCTGTCAGAAAATGTCTCTGACAGACGGTCACACTTCTTGCGTCTACTGCTTGGGGCCTTTACACCTGCAGGACTCTTGTCTCGTCTGTCACGGATTTAGTTCAAGAGTCCTGCAGGAGCATCGTAATAAGCTCATCTTGAGGGGCTTATTGAAGCCCGATGACTCCCCGTCAAAGTCTGGCTCGGGGAAGTCTTCTAAAACCGCCAAATCCTCGGCTCCAGCTTCTGAGTCGAGGACTGGTGTAACTGAGATGGCTCCGACATCGGTTCCAATTGGATCCGAAGCGAACAAGGTCGTATCCGCTCCGAAACCTGCATCGGAGCCGACTCCAGCATGCAAGCACTGTAGATCCCCCTTGCTAGAATCCGTCCGATCGGCTCCGAGATCACCACTCCTATCGGAGTGGAGTCATAGGACTCATTCATCCAGGTCATCCAGGCTTTCCGACCACGATATTGAGAGGGTGGTCAGTCGACTCATAAAATCTCAGGCACTAGCCCAAATGCTCCAAATCCCGTCTCACCAGACTGTGGCTCCCTCGGTACTGCCATCGATTCCTCCACCGACTCACCTTTCGAGTTCGGAGCCAGAGTTTGTCGGAACCGTAACCTTGCCCATGTCGGAGCCGATACTTCCACCTTTGGCTCCGGTGTAATTGGCTCCGACTTCTTCATTGGTTCTGTCCGTGGAGAGGTCCAGGCGCCGGGACTCCATTGTCGGCTCCGAGGGGGCGAGTGGCATTGGACCCTTGTCCGACCCCGCTCTCCCTCTCGGAGCTTCGGCTGTGGTTAGTTCAGCCCCGACATCATTCTCGGAGCCTTCTCTGTCGGTGCCGGGAGCGGTTCGGGTCTCTTCAGAGCTGGGACTGCCTTTGGTGCCTGATAGGGGAGCCTTTGAAGTGGTGAGGAGCGTGCTGGACCCAGTGTCAACTCCAAGGTTAAGTTCTGCAGCTCCTCCCTCTACAGTGCCTGTTACGGTCTCTGGCCATCCTCCTGCATCTGACAGCAGAGATCCAAAGTGTAGGGTACCCACTTTGGGTGTCTCCTCCTCTTCCGAGGCCTCTCCTGAAGCTTCAGGGGAACCCCCTAGGAAAAGAAAGTGCAAGAGGAAGCACATAGACTCCCCCGAGTCTGTCACGTCGGACACCGACTTGGATGAGTCGGAGGGTTCCCCGAGATCCCCCTCTGAGGATGTCTCTTTTTCAGACATCCTAGAGATCCTGAAACAGAGGGGAAATTGGTCCACTCTCAAACCATCCGAGGACTAGTCGGTTTACCTTGACGCTTTTGGATCTCGCCCTTCCACCTCCTGGGTGTCTCCCCCTTTCGACCCACTAATGGAAGTAGTGGCCAGAAAAACGTGGGCAGCTCCTGACTCAATGGAACCTACCCCTAGGAGGCCCTCTAAATTTATTTCTGCTCTGGAGGACAAATCCTTTCTGACCAAAGGTGTTTCAGTTGATGCTATGGTGGTAGCAGCAGCCACTAAGAAGGAATTAGCTGATCCTTCTGTACCTGTTCATCCTCCTAACAAAGAGTCCAAGACCATGGACAGGTACGGTAAGCGGACATTTGCTTCAGCGACCTTTGCTATGCGATCGCTGAACTATTTATGTCATTTCACCCGCCTTCAGAGAGACTTGCTCAAAGAACTGGGTGAAACTGTACAGGATCCTTCTGCTGCGGGGTATCAGGACAAGATGAACTCCCAGCTGGCTACCCTGAATTCCATTGTCAACTCCTCCATGCGGCTTATCTCCTACGCAGCCGATGGAGCGAGTAGGGCCACAGGCACAGGTGTTGCGTTGAGACGTCACGCTTGGATGCGACTCTGTAACTTTGCCGATCCCTTCAAGGCATCCTTCACCAACACCCCCTTTGATGGTTCAGTATTGTTTGGACCTCAGGTGAAGAATACCCTCACCAGATGCGAGCAAGATGGTAAGTCTCTCTCTGCCGTGGGAGTCCACTTTTCCACACCTTCTAGACCTTATCCTAAGGGCTAGAAGGGTGGAAAGATGTGGTTCCGCAAACCACAGGGAGTCGCCTGCCGCGTGGTGAATTTCCCCAGAGGCAGAGGGGAACAATAACAGACGCCGCCCAGGGCAGAGGGGGTCCACAGAACCAGGGTTCCAGGGAATCCTTCCCTGACCAACCCTTTCAGCATCCCTGAGAAGCTGCCCGACTGTCCGCCTTCGGAGGTAGTCGGGGGAAGATTATCTCTGTACCCGGAAGCCTGGCAATCCCTCTTCCAAGACAAATGGATACAATCGATCATATCCGAGGGTTACAAAATTCCCTTCATTTCCCCCCCGCTACAACCGCCAAGACCCCTACCAGACGTACCACCCGGACAAAGGGGTCAGGCACAGCTAGAAATAAAAAAAGCTGTTAGAAAAAAGAGCCATCCAGGCAGTCCCAGCAGATCAGCTAGGATCCGGAATCTACTCCAGATTCTTTTTGGTACCAAAGAAGACAGGAGACTGGAGACCCATGTTGGACCTCAGCAGATTGAACAACTCTGTACAAAAGACAAAATTTCGGATGGTAACACTGCAGTCCATTCTACCCTTTTTGGGCAGAGACAACTGGATGTGCTCGTTAGACCTCCAGGATGTGTACTATCATATAAAGATACACAGGCACTCCAGGAGGTTTCTCCGCTTCCTGCTGGGAGCCGGTCATTATCAATTCAGAACCCTGCCCTTTGGTCTCACCACAGCCCCCCGGGTGTTCACCAAATGCTTGGCAGTGGTCATGGTTCACCTGAGACAAAAAGGATTCCAGGTGTTTCCATATTTAGACGACTGGCTCATTTCTGCTACCACCAAGCAGCATCTTATAATGGCCAGGGATTACACTATTCAACTTTGCAACAATCTAGGTATTTCTATAAATTTTGCAAAGTCCTCCTTGTCGCCTTGTCAATGTATAAACTGTATAGGCGCCGTGTTAAACACCACAGAAATGTTTGCAACATTACCACCTCAGAGAGTGACAGACATACGGCGGAATGTTCAGTTCCTGTTTCAGTCCAACAGAGTTCAAGTCAAGTTAGTACTGAAAGCGTTAGGCCTCATGGCAGCGGCGATCCTTCTCCTCCCATTAGCCCGCTTCCACATGAGGATCCTTCAGTGGATGCTGTTTTCTCAGTGGTCCTTTCAACAGCTGCCAATGATTCACAACATCTTGATAACCCCATCATGCAAGAATCACCTCTCCTGGTGGATGGTTTCCCCTCAGCTCTTTCAGGGCAGACCCTTTGTTCTTCCCCCCGGTTGCCACGGTGACAACAGATGCCTCCCTGATCGGGGGGGGGGGGGGCACTATCAGAGCAGGATGGTGTCCAGGGCACATGGCAACAATTAGAATGCCACCTGCACATAATTGTCCTGGAGATGAGAGCGGTGCTTTTAATGTTGCAAGCCCTTCAGAACTCTCTTCCCACAGGGACTATAGCAATTCAAACAGACAATATGTCTGTGGTGTGGTATATAAACAAGCAGGTCGGAACAAAGTCCTACCCCGTATGTCGAGAAGCACTCAGACTTTGGCAATGGGCGATTTCCTCTCAACGGTTTCTGATAGCAACGCACATCCCCAGGAAGTCCAACGTCATAGCGGACAGATTGAGCAGAACAATCCTCATGCCTCACGAGTGGTCTCTAAATCAAGCGGTAGCAGACAAAATATTTCAGAAGTGGAGCCAGCCTTGCTGTGATCTTTTCGCAACCCCTCAAAACAGCAAGTGCCTTGACTTCTTCACTCTTCCCTCTACCAGGCCATCCCCCCAGAGACGCTGTTGTTCACGATTGGCCCCGGGGTCTTCTATATGCCTTTCCCCCCTTACTGTTGATCCCGCAATTAATTCAGAAAACAACCGCATTGAGATCCAAAATGATCCTCATTGCTCCGTATTGGCCTTGACAAGTATGGTTTCCGTTCCTGCACAGTATTCTACTGGAACAGCCTTGGCATCAGGAACCCCTTCCAGATCTGTTGACCCATCTCACGGGCAAGCTGCATCAGTCTCTTCATTCCCTCAACCTCACAGCTTGGTTGCTCCACTTCCAGCCATAGCCAGGCTTCCCCTTATTTCTCTTCCTGTCCGTGATATCATTCTTGCTTCCCATACGTCCAATACTAGGAAGACTTATGCGAGTAAATGGAAGCGTTTTTCGCTCTGGGCACAAGCTAGGTCCTAGATCCTTTCCATGCACCAATTCATAAGGTTCTAGACTTTCTGGCGGAGCTTTTTCATTCAGGGTCATCGTCAGCCACTATCAGAGTACAATTAGTGGCCATTGTTAATTTTCATGTGGGGCTCTCAGAAGCAAATATTATGTCCCACAAACTCTGTAAAGCCTTCCTCAAGGGCATCTTCTTACTTAGACCTCCCATTAAGGATCCGCCTCCACAATGGGGTTTAAATTTGGTTCTAACATCATTGATTCTGCCTCCCTTTGAACCCGCAGCCTCTTGCCACCTCAAGCTTCTTTCTTGGAAAACTCTGTTTTTAGTAGCCATAACATCTGCCAGAAGGGTATCAGAACTCCAAGCCTTGTCTGTCTGCCCCCCTTATTTGGTCTTTCATAAAGACAGGGTAACTCTCAGAACAAACCCTTCCTTCCTACCGAAAGTTTCCTCTGAAGCAAATCTAAACCACTCTATTGACTTGCCTGTCTTCTTCCCAGACTACTCAAACAGGGCTGAACAGAAATTACATTCATTGGATGTTAATCACCAACTACGGTATTATCTAGACAGGACAAAACAACTCAGAAAGTCAGATCAGCTCTTTCTCTCTTATGCTGAAGGGAAGATAGGGCTTCCAGTATCAAAGGTTACTCTTTCCAGATGGTTGACATCCATTATTACCTTTGTCTACGAGTTGAGACACAGGCAACTACCATCTAGGCCTAAGGCTCATTCAACTAGGGTACTATCAACATCAACAGCCTTTCAAGCAAGGTTACCATTAGATGCCATATGTGCAGCAGCTACATGGGCTTCTCAACATACCTTTATTGCCCATTACAAAATTGATATAGCCTCCAGAAATAGAGCTGACTTTGGTTCCACCGTACTCAGGAGTCTGTTCCATTGAGCCACCCAGGACCAAGATGCTAGGGACGCTGTCCCATCCAGCAAGAATGAAGGCGAGAATGACAACTTAACATTAAGAAGTTATGTTCTTACCATAATGTTCCATGTTAGTTGTCTTCTTCTCGCCTTCTTTCTTGCATCCCTCCCTCCTGCCCCCTAGCCTGGACAGACTTGAAGGTCTCTGAGTCCTTCTATTTCATGTGATACAATACTTTACGGTTTCCCCGTATCTTTAGTGTTACCAGCAGGAAGTCCGTACTTGGAAACGAGGATAATAATAATAAATTTATACTATGTGTTAGCTGCCAACGAGATCTGGGGAGTTAGCACATGGCATTGTGGGATATAGGGCTGCCTCAAGCCGGTAAAAATAGCTCTCGAGCTATAGTATAGGCCGAGTCGAAGCCGAGGATTGGCTCCGAACCCATGCAGCAAGAAAGAAGGCGAGAAGAAGACAACTAACATGGAACATTTTGGTTCATAGGTTCATACTAGGCTATCTGCCCGAGGGCATTTACAAGCCTAGCCCATAGTTTTGTGGCTTACGCCACCCCTTTAGTTTGGAGAAACTATGCCCATTATTTTGCTGTGCCTCTGTTTAGCAGTGACACTGAGGTAACCCCTGGGGTGTATCTGCGATCTCCCATCCATTGGTCAAGATTCCTCTTGAACAAGGCCAGCGAGGTGCTCTGCCTCACATAAACCGGGATTTTGTTCCACAGCATAGGGAGTCTTTGGGTGATGAATCTATCCCTCCAGCACGTCCTTTTAATAACCGTGTCGAGGTTTAAGTCTCCCGCCCTTGTGGCTCTGAGGGATCTAGATTTTTTGAGATGAAGCATGTTCATCAAATCTGGGTTTGACATGGCCTTGTATGTCAGGCACAGGTCACCTCTGAGCAAGCGGTAAGCAACTGAATATAACTGGAGTTCTTTCAGTCGGGCAGCATAAGACAGATGTTTGAGACCCTTTATCCTTTTGGTGAGGAACTTTTGTGGCCTCTCCAGCTGCTGCAAGTGTTGGGTCAGATACATTCCGAATGGGGCATTGTACTCAATCATTGGTCTGATGAGTGATGAGTAAAGGGAGACTATGACCTCCCTTGATCTAGATGTGAATCCCTTCATGATAAGGTGGGCAATGTAGAAGGTCTTCCTAACTACTTTAGCAATATGAGTGTCAAATGAAAGGCTACTGTCAACCTGGGTCCCCAGGTCCCTGATAACTTCTTCTTTGATCAGGGGATTGCCACCTATATGGTAGCTAGGGGTAACCTTGTTTTTCCCGAAGGGTATGACTATGCATTTCTTGGCATTTAACTTTAGGCCATGGCTCTGGCACCAGTTATCCGTTTCTGTGAGACCCTTCTGAAGGATATCTGTGTCAGATGTGTTTTCGACTCGGCCCAGTTTGCAGTCATCTGCAAACTTTGTCAGCCATAACCCTCCTGTGTTTGCTTGTACTTCAGAAAAGTAGATGCCAAACAAGAGTGGGCCCAGGACTGAGCCCTGTGGGACACCACTTGTGACAGGCTTTGAGTCTGACATGGCGCCAGCAACTCTGACCCTGTGGGTTCTGTCACTCAGCCAGTTTGCAACCCATCTTGTAATGTATGGGTTTACATTGAAGTTGATGAGTTTTTCAATGATACCCGAGTGGGGTATTGTATCGAAAGCCTTTGCCAGGTCTAGGTAGGCTGTATGGACTGCCTTTCCCTCGTCAATGGCCTTGGTGACTGTTTCGAAAAAGTCAACCAAGTTTAAAAGGCATGATCTGCCTTTCACAAAGCCAAACTGGGTTGGATCCAAAGTCTGCAAATTCCCTATGTCTTTATTTATGAGATCCATTATGATCCTCTCCATGGCTTTGCAGATAAGGCTTGTCAAGCTAATGGGACGGTAATTTCCAGGGTCGGTGGAGGCACCGCCTTTGTGGAGTGGGACCACAGTCGCTGTGCGCCACTCCTGGAGTGCGTATCCGGAGGTGAGATTAAGATTAAACAGCTGTCCTAACTGTGGGTTTAATTCCTCGTTGAGTTCGTGGAGCACACAGCCGGGGACACCATCAGGTCCCATGGATGCTGTGTTCTTTGCCTTGGAGAGAGCATTTCTCACCTGGGCGTTAGAGATGTTTGGGGGGCTACAATCATTTGGTATAGATATCTCTCCTTTAGGGGACGGGAGTTTGCACTGAACCTGTCAGCCAGTATGTTGGCAATGTCTGTAGGATCAGTAATCTTCACATCATTTTGAACTAATTCTGAGCATATCTGGGAGTTTCCTCCTAGGTTTCTGACATAGCTAAAGAATGCCTTATGGTTGTCTTTAGAGTCCTTAGCTATTTTCTTTCAAAATTAGCTTTGGATGATTTTATGAGAGCTCTTAGCTTTTTACTTATAGTGATCAGTGGTGTCTTACCTTTTAAGGATTTTGCTCTATCTTGTAGTAGCTTTCTCCTTTTGTTGTAGAGTTTGTTTACGGCTGGGGTCCACCAGACTGGACGCTTGCCTTTGGTACAAAGAGTCTTTGTTTTGCTTGGGATTGCCTGATCCATGCAGCCCTGCAGGTGCTGGTAGAAGGCATTTGTAAGTGATTCAGTGGTTTGAGTAATGTTTACCGCCGGCTCGGAGGCCTTAAAGGAGACCACACTAGTCTTTAGAAGTGTGAAGTCGGCTTTCGAGAAATTCTTTACTGTGGTCTTTTTTATTTCGGGTTGGGGCGGGATGAGGACATCCAGTGAGATTAGTTTGTGATCTGATCTCACCAGTGAGGGGTATACTTCCGGTGTTGAACATTGTGCTCCCATGTTCGTGATGATTAGATCAAGTATGTTTTCTCCTCTTGTGGGGATGGTGACTAGTTGTTCCATGGCATTTGAGTTTATGAATTCCAGGAACTTTTGGGCTAGAGTGTTTGGGCTTGAGTAGTGTTCCCAGTCTATATTAGGGTAGTTGAAGTCACCTAGTATGATGGTGTTCGGAGATACATTTATCCCCTCCAGTGTTTTCAGGAAGGCCATGTGAGGTTCCTGAGTTTGCGAGGGTGGCCTATAACATGCTACAAATTGCAGAGCAGTCTTGCCTATGGTTAATTGCACCTGGATGGTTTCCGATGCATCGTGCGTTGCCACCAATCTTGAGGTGTGGGTGTCCTTGATGAATATGGATACCCCCCCCTTTCTTGGTATTGTCCGGATTTTGGGGCCGGAACGCATGATATGAGGTAAAACCTGATAGTGCTGGGGTGCTCTCAGGAGCCTTGAACCAGGTTTCTGTCACAGCACAGACATCGATGTTCTCCATACTGAGAAGGGCCTTGAGTGCGTGCATCTTGAGGTTGAGACTTCTGGCATTGAGCAGCATTGCTCTTAGTTTTTTTTCTTTGTTGTGTTCTAGGGTGGTAGGTTTAGAATTTGAGCCTTGCCTAAAAAAGGCACTATGGGGTGGCAAGAGCCTTTGCCAAAATCCGGAATCCCAGGGGTGACAGGTGCAAGCCGTCCCTTGCGAAGCAGCGTGGCTTGTCCAGCATGTCATCCCAGGCAGACAGACATTTAATCCCCTTTGAATGACACCAGAGTTTAAGCCAATTGTTAAAGCTGATCATCCTATCTCTGTATTGTGGCATCATTCTTGGTGAAGGTAGGATACTGCTCAAGGTCAGGGTCATACCTGCTTGGGCTACATAATCAGAGAGCTCCTCTATGTCTCTTTTCATGTAGTCCAAGGAGGTACGTCTCAGGTCGTTTACACCAGCGTGGACAATGATTGAGTCGTACTTGTACCTGCTGTTGAGAGACCTGAGTGCATGCATTATGTGGCGGATTTTAGCGCCCGACAGGCAGCTTACTGTGACCTTCTCCTTACTCAGTCTGGTGAGCGGGACGTCAGTGTGTCTGACTATGGAGTCACCAATGACTAGTGTGTCTGGCATTGTGTTTGGCCTGAAGGGCTGTGACTGCTTGACACTCTGACTGTGTGGTCTATGTGTTGCAGGTGTTGTGTTCTGAGGTGGTAGTTGTTTGGGTGTCTGCTTTGGTGGCCTCTGCTGTTTTGGTAGATTTTGATCAGAGCCTCCGAGTATGTCTTTGTGTGTTTATGTGTATGATTTGAGGTTTTGATGGTATTATGTGAGACTGGGTCTATAGTGTGTGTGGTTACCTTCTCCTCCTGTCTGGTCTTGCCAGTCCTATGTTGAGAGAGCTCAGCCTCCAGTTTGGCCGTATAGTTGCATCTCTTGCATGTATTTGTGTTTTGTGGGAGGAGGAGAGGGTTGTCTGTGTACATGAGGCAATTGTAACATTGCCTCAATATTCCCAGGTTCACCAGCTGAGCAGGAGAGGACATTAGCAACTGATCCCTCGACATGCTAGAAGGAATAGACAGAAAAACTTAAAAAAAGGTTCTGGGGGATGTGGGTGACCGAGAAATGGGGTTTGCTTTTTTGGGGTACTATCTATAACAAGAGTGCTGTATCAAGGTGATAAGTACTGTAGGAGCAAGTGCTGTGCTATACAGATAGAGAATAGTCTACTTGGGAGTCAAGTAGAGATAATTTATAGTTATAGGATACACTAAATAGAACAGTAGTATACTTTGAGGAAGGTAGTTTTAAGGGAAAATTTGAAGAGTGGACTTTAGGTAGCCCTAATAGTTTAAACCTGATTAACCGGCACTGCCCTAGTGTGCAACGGTGGCAGCTCCGCGCTAAATCGCGCTAATGCGCGCTTTATAGCAGGGGGCTGGAAAAGACAGGAAATGACCCAAAATGGCCAATAAACTACAAGTTACTGCCTTAAACCACTCCTCTAAGGACAAACAGGCAGCTCAGTACTCCCCACTCTCACTGGTGAGTAAAGAAACTTCCCCCTGACCAAACAAGGAAAATGGAGAAACACAGGAACCAAGACAAAGCCCAGGGATCAGCAAAATCTGGTCTCTGGAACACTTTGTTAGGAAAGTATGGAAAAACAAAGATATTTTTTTTGTTTTTTTTCAAGATTTTTTTACAGAAAGGCAGAAAACACAATAAATGCTATAATTTTCGATTAATTGCTATCAAAAGCTAGTACACTTGAGTGTATTAGCCTGTAATTTAACTTTTAGGCAAAACTTAAATTAGCAATTGCAGTAAACAGTTTTAGCTTATAAAGACAGAAAAAACAGTGCAAACGTCAATAAAACAAGCAAAAGCAGTGGTCGAAAGTATCAAATAGTCGAAAAAGCCAAGAAAAATACTTAAAATCTGGAAAGGTAGTCTTTTCTGGTCTCTGCTGCTACAGGAACACTGCTGGCCACCACGAGGAGCTGTGCTGAGTTCTCTTATCACACTTTCGGTGTTAAGTATACCACCGCCTATGTTGTAGTTCATGGGTACAGTGTTTTTACCAAAGGGATGACAATGCACTTTTTTGCATTAAGCTTGAGGCCATGGCTTTGACACCAGGCATCTGTCTCAGTGGGGCCCTTTTGTAGGATGTCCACATCATTAGGAGTTTCGATTATGGCTCCTAATTTGCAGTCATCTGCGAACTTCATTAGCCAAAGACCTTCTGTGTTAGCCTGTACTTCAGAGAAGTAAATACCAAACAGAAGAGGACCCAGTACTGAACCCTGTGGTACTCCACTTGTCACTGGTCTGAAGTCGGATTTGGAGTCTGCTACTTTCACAATGTGGGTTCTGTCAGTGAGCCAGCTGGCAACCCATCTTGTGACATAGGGATTTATACCTAGTTTAGTGAGTTTATCTATAATTCCAGGGTGGGGGTGGTGTTGAAAGCCTCGGCACAATCTAGATAGGCTGTGTGAACCACCTTACCCTCGTCTATGGCTTTGGTGACTGCTTCAAAGAAGTCTATCAGATTTAGGAGACATGATCTGCCTTTTACAAACCCGAACTGGGTAGGGTCCAGAGTTTGGAGATTACCAAAGTCTTTGTTTATAAGTTCCATGATGGTATGTTCCATGGCCTTGCAGACTAGGCTCGTCAGGCTAATGGGGCGGTAGTTCCCGGGATCCGTGGTGGCTCCCCTCTTGTGGAGTGGGATAACCGTCACTGTGTGCCATTGAGCAGGCACGAAGCCTGAGGTGAGGCTATGACTGAACATGGTACTTAGGTGGGGTGCCAGTTCGTTCTGTAGTTCGTGTAGAACGCAGCCTGGGATGTTGTCTGCTCCCATGGATGCTGTGTTCTTGGCTTTGGAGAGTGTGGTTTTTACCTGTGCAGCCGTGATTATAGGAACTTTGCATTCTTCCGGTATAAAGATGTGCTCTTTAGGGGGTGAGAGTGGGGTAAAGTTAGCACTGAACCTATCTGCCAGGATGTTTGGCAATATCAGTTGGGTCTATATATTTAGTGCCATTGTGCTGTAACTCAGAGCAGATCTGAGTGTTGCCATTGAGATTCTTGACATAGCTATAGAATGCTTTGTGGTTGTCTTTAGAATCAGTGGCGATTTTGTTTTCGTAACTAGCTTTGGAGGATTTTATCAAGGATCTCAGCTTCTTACTGAGGCTGACCAGGGAGCTCCTCCACGCATGAGATTTTACTCTCTTTTGCAACAGTTTCTTCCTTTTGTTGAACAGTTTGTTTATGGCAGGGGACTACCAGATTGGCTTCCTTTTTTTGGAGGATAGCATCTTGGTTCTGTTTGGGATAGCACGATCCAGGCACTCGTGTAAGTGCTTATAAAGTTCAATTATGTAGGATTCAGTAGTCGTAACTGTATTGTCCATCTGCATGGGTGTCATGAAGTTCACTACTTCTGTCTTAAGAAGAATGAAGTTGGCTTTGGCGAAATTTTTTACCATGGTTTCCTTAATGGGGAGGGGTGGGGGCAGGATGTGGATATCTAGGGTAATTAGCTTATGGTCGGATCGGACCAATGAGGCGTTGACTTAAGGTGTGGAACAGCGGTCACTCATGTTGGTAATGACTAGATCTAGGATATTGTTGCCCCTGGTGGGGGTGTGGATAAGTTGATCCAGTGCATTGGAGTTTATGAATTCCAGAAAGCATTGAGCGAAGGAGTTGGTACATGAGTAGTTTTCCCAGTTAATGGTGGGGTAGTTGAAGTCGCCCATTATTAGGGTGGTTGGTTGAACCCTAATATTTTCAAGTATATCAAGAAAAAGAGGAGTGGGAAATCCTGAGGCATGGTGGGGGATCTGTAGCAAGCTACAATTTGGATTGCAGTTTTGCCCAGAGTTAGTTGCACTTGGATAACCTCGGCTGCATTATGCTGAGCAGCTAGCCTGGAGTTGTGGATATCCTTAATGAATATGCACACACCTCCGCCTTCGGGGTTCTGGAGCTTTGATCCAGGTCTCAGTCACTGCACAGATATCGATGTTCTCCATTTTAAGGAGTGCCTCGAGTGAGTGCATTTTGAGATTTAGACTTCTAGCATTGAGTAGCATCACCCTCAGTTTTTGCTTGCCTGTTCCTGTTACTGTGGTGAATTTGTCATTTGAACCTTGCCTAAAAAAGGCACTATAGGGGCGGCAAGAACCTTAGCCAGTATCCGGAATCCCAGGGATGACAGGTGCAGGCCATCTCTGGCAAAGCATCGTGGTCTGTCGACCATGTCATCCCAGGCAGACAGATACTGGATCCCTTTAGAATGACACCAGAAGCTTAGCCAATTGTTGAAGGAAATCATTTTGTCCTTGTACTGCGGCATCATTCTGGGTGATGGCAGAATGCTACTCAGGGCTAGGGTCATACCTGCCTGGGCTACAATATCAGAAAGCTCTTCCATGTCTCTTTTCATGTAGTCCAGGGAGGTACGTCTCAGGTCGTTCACACCAACATGGACAATGACAGAATCATATTTGTACTTGTTGTGGAGTGACCTGTGTGCGTGGGTTATGTGGCAGATCCTGGCACCCAACAGGCAACTGACAGTAACCTTCTCCTTGTTTAGCCTGGTGAGTGGGACATCAGTGTGCCTGACTATAGAGCCAGCTATGACTAGTGTGTTGAGTATGTAGTTTTGCCTTATTGGCTGTGGTTGAGTGGCACACTGAGTCTGCACTGAAGTAGTGAAACTTCGAACGTTGACTTCGGCAGTCACACTACAGCGAGGAATGGGAATTTACCCATTTCCCCGCTGTAGTGCGATCACAGAGTTGGTATATTTAAGTAAGCGGGTGTGGGGGGCACACATGGGAGGTGCAGGGGGCTTGCCTCCCTGCAGAAACATATAGTGTTTTTTTTTTTTGTTTTGTTTTGGGGTAGCCTGGGAACTAGACTTCAGTGAAAGTGCACTTTCGTTTAAGTGGACTTTCGCTGAAGTGTAGGGTCTACTGCTCTATTTTGTAAATGTGTATTTTCGATGTAAAGCAGTAGACCCATACATAGATATATATATATATATATATATATATATATATATATATATATATATATATATATATATATATATATATATATATATATATATATATATATATATATATATATATATATATACATATACATACATATTTATATACATATATATATATATACACACACACACACACACACACACACATATGTGTGTGTGTGTGTGTGTGTGTGTGTGTGTGTGTGTGTGTGTAAATATGTAAATACTTGTGTATCTATCTTTCTCATACTCTCTTCTCTCTCTCTTTCTCTATGTGTACGTGGGTCTACTTCAGTAGACCGAAGTTTCACTTACCCGACACTGAAATTTCACAGACGTAAGGGCTGACAACTTCACAAGACCCGACATCCAAAACACCAACATCTGATGTTGTTAATCTTCATTCATTCCTTACTGATGGGTTTATCTGTTCCATCCTCCAAATCGAGCCAGCCTCATACCAAGCTCGTGTCAGCCAAAAACTCTCGAGCCAAGATCCTACACAGAATGCTTTTTTCCCTGTTACCTTAGAACTCGTTTGCCGCATTGCTGTACAGCTGTGTCAAGCCACTCTCTCTCAGCTAAGTGAAAATTTTTTGAAGTTTCTCTATTGTTAGTGTTTAAAAAGTTTTCAATCAGTTACTATCTCTATACTCCTATCCTGTTGTAACTTTAAGACTCTCTCCCTATAGTTTTTCCCTTTTATTACCTTTTTCATATCTTTGAGGTAATTCTTCATTACCATCATTGGTAATCCTGTTCTCCCTTTCTTACCTTTCTGGGTAGCTTTCTTAACTTCTTGGTACTGTCATTCTTCTCCCTTCATATCATTATGTCGGATAAGAAAAGTAGTGTTGGTTTCAAACAGTGTACGGAATACGGCCGTAAGTTACCGCTTTCTGATGGCCATGATTTATGTGTGTATATTGCTTGTATGTCTCCCACCTTTCAGTGGACCCCCCCCGTGTGGGATTTGTAGAGGTTTTTCAACCAGGACTCTCAATGAAAGGAAGAATCAATTAATCCTGAAAGGCCTCCTTAAAACTTCTTTCTGCAAGGCTATCTCTGGGTTGGCAAGCTCACCACCTCCTGCTAAACCCCATAAGAGGCATTTTTCTTCTTCCTCCTCAAGGTCGCTCACTTCATCTCCCTCTGGAGATCGCAAGGAGTCGACTCACAAAAAGGTAAATATTTTGAACCCGGCGCTGTGATCTGTGGTCCTTTTGGCCCTAGCCTCGGCACTGCCCCAGTTGATTCTTACTTCAGCTATGTCCTATTTATCACCACTGGCACCAGAGTTCCCGGTGCAGAGACTTACGTCTCCAACAGTTTTGTTGCAGCCTTTATGGGCACTGTCTGTACAGGTACAGTCTCCTTTGGCACCATTGGTGCAGACTCCTTCAGCTCCGTCCTTGCCAATCCTGTCAATCTCTGGGATACTGTCCTCTACGGTGCAGACACCTTCGGCACCGACATGCTGTTCGGTGCATTCTTTTTTGGCACCATCGTTACTGGTGCAGACACCTTCCTTGACTGCACCGTATTCATTGGTGCACACATTTTCCACACCTCTCTTTATGATGCAGACACCCTCGACTCCTATGGTGCTGCCTTTGTCAGTGCAGATTACCTCAACACCATTCTCCTCATTGCAGACATCTTCGGTTATGGGCTCTGCTTCACACGAACTAGCAAGGACTAAGTAGTCTCCTTCCTTGGGTCCATTTGTGGGAAACCATTATAGCCCTTTTTAGAAAGGCCAGAATCTCCTTCATGTCTCTCTATGAGGTTGACCAGGAGCCTCTCAGAACAGGATGTGTTGTGGCTTGTCGTCCAGTTGCTTGTGGCCAGGGGTCTCTCTCTCTCAACCGTCTCAAACTATCTTCCCTCTTCCAGGTGACCATATCTCTACACAGAGTTCAACATACACTCGTCCTTCGACTTCCAGGGAAGCATCGAAGCCCCTTCCTCCCACAGCAGCTTCCCTTCCTTCGACACCAACAGTGGACCTCACTTTGGAGCCGGAGTTGTCCTTGTGGCCCTCGGTGCACTGGGCACCGGGCTCTTCTCAGGCTAGTGGCTGTGCTGTGGGGGTAGGCATTCTTTGTTCCACGCCAATTTTTTCTGTGGCACCTTCCAGGAATCCTCCTCTCCTTACACTCCACAGTCTTCTTGAGACTCCTGGTGTGGGAGTCGGCTCCTCATAGAGGGGTGTAACCCTGGTTCCGAGGTTGTCGTGCTTGCTTCCGGGCTCCCATTCCTGTTCTGGCGGTCCGGCCTTCCAGGCCATGGAGAGGGCGCTTGCCTTCCCTGGCAAACCCTCCCTTTCTGAGTCCCCCCCCCCTTTGTACCGCAACTGTTGCAAGCCACAACAACTGGATACCGGGCACAAAGGCCTCAGGTTTCTCCCCCTCAGGAGATCCCCTCTTTGCAATCTTCCCCAGAGCTCCCCACTGAGGAAGTCCCTTGCAAGACTTCATGCAATAGGAAGCACGTGAACTCCACTGAGGAGTCTTTGACTAAAGATATGGACTTTGATGACAGGGAAGGGTCCACACGGCCACCCTCTGATAAGGTGTCCTTTGGTGACATCCTCGAGATCCTAAGACAGAGGAGTAACTGAAAGTCCTCCAACCCTTCTTCAGAGGAATCCGTATTCTTGCAGGCTTTTTGTGCCCATCCCCGTACCTCCTGGGTTACCCCACTGGCCGATGAGCTTGTCCAGCTTATGGTCCAGCATGCATGGAAGGCCCCTGACACTTTAGAAGCTATACCTTGGAGGCCTAACAAGATTTTATCTCCCCCTGCTGAGCATCACCATTGTTGAAAAGGTCTTCCAGTAGATCCCATGGTGGTGGCGGCTGCAACCAAAAAAGACTTGGCAGAAGAGAGACAGACTGTCCAGCCGCCTAACAAGGAGCCCTGGGTGATAGACAGACTCGGGAAGCATGTTTTTGCTTCATTGACCTTTGCCATAAGGTCCTTGAACTTCTTGGCACACTTTACAAGGCTTCAGAGGAACCTTATCATCCAACTCTCTGAAACCTTGGTAGGAGCTGTTTCTGATCAGGTGTGTGACAACGTAGTTTCTAAGATAGTGACCCGAAAATCGATATCCAATTCTTCCATGCGCCTTTTTTTACACGCAACGGAAGGAGCGGCTAGAGCAGCAGGCACAGGTATAGTCACGAAACGTCATGCCTGGATGCACCTTTGCAGATTCCTTTAAGGCTTCCTTTATGAATGCCCCCATCAAGGCCACTTTATTGTTTGGCCCTAAGGTGAAAGATACACTGGCAAGGTGCAAACAAGATGGCAAGACCCTGTCTGCCATTGGTGTCTGACACTCCACCCCTCAACGATTCTACTCCAGAAATCAGAGGAGTGGGAAAGATATAGCACAGAAAATCACAGGGCTCTTTCTGTGATGCACATGCTGAGTTCTTCCCTAGAGGCAGAGGGGGAAACTCCAATGGAGGGAGGTCTGCGAAACTGGGGTTCCAGAGATTCTTTCTCTGGGCAACCCTACCAGCGCTTCTGAAGCATTGCCCGACTGTTCACCTCTGGAAGTGGTCAGGGATCGTTTTTTCTTGCACCCCACTGCCTGGCGAACCATAACCACTGATTCTTGGGTACAACAGATAATATCCAGAGGCTATCACATCCCCTTCCATCTCTGTCCCACCTCACCCAGAGACTTACCCGATGTCCCACCTAGTCAAAGGGAAGCAGCAGCACACGAAATCCGAAAGCTACTACAAAAAAGAGTCATCCAAACGGTCCCTTCAGACCAGATAGGATCCGGTTTTTACTCAAGGTTCTTTTTAGTGCTAAAAAAGACAGGGGACTGGAGACCGATTCTGGATCTCAGCACACTGAACAAATTTGTAAATCAGAGAAATTCCGGATGGTCACAGTTAAGTCTATCCATCCTCTTCTGGAAGAAGACGATTGGATGTGTTCTGTAGATCTTCAAGATGCGTATTCCCATATAAAAATGGACAAGCGCTCAAGAAGATAATTCCCCTTCCGCATAGGAGCCAGTCACTACCAATTTCGAGCACTGCCCTTTGGTCTCTCTACAGCCCCCAGAGTGTTCACCAAATGCATAGCAGTAGTCATCGCTCACCTGCGACTTCAAGGATTTTAGGCGTTTCCATACCTAGATGACTGGCTCTTTACCACTCCCACCAAGCATCTGCTGGAAGAAGACTACACTCTTCTCACAGCTCAATGCCTGGGAATCACGATCAACTGGGAGAAGTCCAACACGACTCCAGCACAATCTTTAGAATTCATCGGGGTTCTGTTGGACATGAGGAATTGCACAGCATCTCTTCCAGATCACAGACTTCAAAGAATATGACAACAGGTTCAGCCGCTAATCTGTCACCACAGATTCTCTGCTTGGTCCATACTCCAACTCTTGGAGTCTATGGCAGCCTCAATCACCATTGTTCCTCTGGCCAGATTCCACATGAGACTTCTCCAGTGGCTACTTTTCACTCAGTGGTACCTTTACAACATCCTCTGTCTTTTCAGATAAGTGTAACTCAGAGATGCAAGCAAGATTTGCTCCGGTGGATGTCTCGAAATCCCCAACAATGGGCTTGCCCCTTCAGCCCCAAGCCATGATGACCACGGACGCCTCTCTGATGAGGTGGGGTGGGCTATGACTGGGAAACTCGGTCCCAGGCACCTGGTCGGAGGCAGAGTCCCATTTGCATATCAATGTCCTGGAACTGAGGGCAATGCTATTAGCATTGCAAGCATTCCACTTGATCCTTCCATCAGGGACTATTGTGATCCAGTCAGACAACATGTCAGTGGTCTGGTACATTAACAAGCAAGGGGGCACCAGATCTTATCCATTATGCCGAGAGGCCTTGAGAATATGGCAATGGGTGATAGCTTCCAAACACTTTCTAATTGCAATGCGCATTCCCAGGAGCTCCAACGTGACAGCGGACAAATTGAGCAGGTGCATTCTACAACCTCACAAGTGGTCAGTCAGTCCTGTGATAGCGGCAAGAATTTTCAACCGCTAGGGCCAGACTTGCTGCGACCTATTCGCTGCCCCAATCAACTACAAGTGCAGCAACTATTTTGCCCTGATCCCGCCTCGAGGGCAGTCACTGAGCGATTCTGTAATCCACGCTTGGCCCTCGGGTCTGCTTTATGCTTATCCTCCTCTTCTCCCAATCTCCCAATCTCTGAAGAAAGCACGGCAGTTAAAGAGCAAAGTGATCCTTATTACTCCATATTTCGCCTCAACAAGTTTCGTTCCCCTTCCTATGGCCTCACCTGCTAGATCGACG